>NC_048278.1:25458424-25760924 GCF_009762535.1 Notolabrus celidotus | reverse complement strand
GCTGCCATGAGTCTTATCTTATTGCAGAGAAGTGACAAAAGATGAAAAAGATGCTAGTTTGTAAAAGCACTGACAAGGAGCATGCGTGGGTGTGTGTTTTATGTTCATAGAAGACATCAGGTGTCACAACCCTCACAGAATTTAAGATCAATGTGGCAATAAATATGAGGATATGGCCTTGAGGTCATAGGTTAAGAGGGAGAAAAGGCAGGAGTTCGTCAGCGGGTCATTTTTACACGGCTGTCTGAACCATAACATATCCTATAGGTATCATAGCCTCAGATGTAGAGAACATTTTACTGGATAGATGTTAAAGATAAAATCTGCCAAAAAGGGTGTCATGGTCATACAGAAGCCCTAAAATGTTTTTTAGTCATTGAGTTCACCACTTGAATAATGAAAAAAGCATCTAAATATAAAAAATCTTTGTTTTTGTTCTAATTAGATCAAGGTCAAAGTCATTTCTGAGATAAAAAATGCTTTACTGCCCTCCAGTGTTCACCAATGAACAACAAATGAGAGGATGGATTTAATATATGTTCTACTGGTACAAACTAGTTTTAATCCATTAAAAACATGCTCTCAATGAAATGATTTGGCCTGGTCTCTAAAGAAACATTTTGGTAACATATTATATTGATCGAGCAGCCAAAAAATGGCCATTGTGTGTTTTTTTAAAAGGAGGAGGCCCCAACATAGTTCCACTGGAGGGATTATATATCCCACCTGCCTGGGACAGCTTGGGATCCCCCAGGAGGATATGGGAAACATTGTTGTAGAGGGATGTCTGGGTCGATTTGCCTGGCCTGCAGTGTCCTAGACCCAATTCAACTCTGCGAAGTGGAAGAAAATGGATGGATGGCTAGATGATATATAAAATGTTCACTATAATAAAGAGCCATGAAGTAAAGCCTAAGCTGTAAATGAATGAAGAATGAAGAGAAAACTGGCGACACTCCCAGTACTTCAGTTGGCTTTTCTGAATACCAACTAATGCAAGAAATCAACTCCAGTAAACTTCATCACTTAGGAATTGAACTTGCATGAAATCCAAAAACCATGTCAGAGTATCATGGCCTCCGACTTGCAGGGCGCTGACTCTATGCTCAGCTGCTTCCCACTTGTCCATAAACTGCCTCATTGTATGAAGCCAACAAAACAACATTATTGGCAAAGAGCAGACATGCAATCCAGAGGTCAACTCACTCTCACCCTCTTTGCTGCTCTTTCAGGCTCTATCGATGTTCATGTTCATGTCCATAAAAATGAAAAGCAAAATTGGTGATAAGGCATAACCTTGGTGCTAATAACAAAGGGCTTGGCCCTGTTACATTAGATTGGATGGCTCTTATCAGTGACCCAGGAATGTTATATTCAATCAGTACACTCCATGAAACATTCAGTGCATATGGATTCAATAGGACAACTGTATTACGCTTTAATGTGGGGTATAAAAAAAGGCTCATTTTTAAAGGATTAAAACTATAGTTTAAGATTTACCTCTTTCGAAACTTGTGTCAACAAATGGGAATTTAGGTGGATGCTACATCAGCACCACGACTTTGAGGCCACAACTAACAGACAGACAGACAGACAGACAGACAGACAGACAGACAGACAGACAGACAGACAGACAGACAGACAGACAGACAGACAGACAGACAGACAGACAGACAGACAGACAGACAGAGTCTGGCAGACAGTGTCCATGAATAGATATTTTCCACAGCAATTTATCACAGTGATTTACCTGCAACTTTTTGGCTGAAGATCCAATAAGAAAACTACTCAGACATTTTTGATGTTCTGCTGTTGGTCATAATTATGAAGACTCTTATTTCCAATATTTCATGACTGGCGTTGAAGTCATAGAACAAAAAGACCACTCATTTAGATCAGGCATGTCAGATGCCAATTGTCTTCATCGAATTCTTGTTCATGTGGATGCTGAAGTCCCTGGGAACAACCATGGAGCTTGGGTATACCAAGTTCTGGCAAGGCTGGTTTTTTGGATACTAAGATACTGTTCTTGTATTCTGGGTCCTCACCTGGGACCAATTTGTCTTTGGAGACTCTACGAGGAGTTGTTGCCTCTGACAACACAGCTCCTAGGATGACATGGGCATGAAACCCCTTTTACTTTAATGAGGTCTCAGAGGGGTGCAGAGAAACACACAGGACAAAAGGCAGTAAGATACATTTACAAATACCAGGAATGTAATTTAAACAAATATGACTCCTGTTGTGAATTTTTGGATACTAAGCACATGGTTACAACCACCTGGTAGGACCATAATGTCTCGGAGTATCTCTGATTTCTGAAAGGTTGTGTCAGAAAATAAAGAGCTGTACACGCAGCATTTGTACATGCTCTGAATATTGATGACCAGTGAAAAAAAAACCACTTCCTGTGCAGTAGAAATATGGAACTGTCACTGCTGAATTTGCCTGTTGAAGACAAATCATCTGTTCCCCATTTTTTAGCTTCAGAATATGAATGTAACAAGAAGCCATTTGTTCTGGAAAGGTGCACAACATTTTCCATGAACATTAAGTGGCTAAAAAAGAATCACTCTCAGTCACGAACAATAGAAACTTTATGAACATAATAAAAAATCAGAGACCCTGACTTCCACTCTAAGTTCACCAAGTTTTCCTCTGGCTATAGAAATGATCAGTGGCTTCCAGAAGAGAAACCAGCTGGAAAATATTTTCTACTTTTAATAATTACCAGAGCAGAAAATATACAGCAAGGATTTCAATACTCTGGCATGATAAAAGGTGAAGGTGTTACAGGCATCAGATAATGTGGGCCAGATTGGTTAGAAACCTTCTGAGATGAACCTGGCCCTCCATCTCCAGCCAAGACAAATTGAATTACAGCAGGTCGCTTCAGGTTTTAAACCATTTGGCAGCAGTGACTCTGCAGGGCTATGAATTCCAACACTGACCCAGTTCTCTCACATTCTGTTAAATGCAGAGTATTGCTGCCAGGTCAGCTAGCATGATGCTGTAAGTGAGCGGAGGCTGCGTGACCTTGTGTGGCTACAGATGTAAAGAAGGAGGAGGTTCATAAAAACACAGTTTGGTTGTGCTTGTAAATTAAAAGTCTCTAAAACAATCAATGTGCTTCAGACCATTTAATTGATTAATGGCAATGTATATGAAAATGTTGATTAGTCATTCAGCTTTTCAAATGTGGGGTGTTTTCCAGTGACCATACCTTTAAATATGTATCATGTAAAAATAACTCCTACAAATTGGAGGGACATTTTACCTCAGTCATGAAGTCCAATCTGCAGTCAGCTGGCTTAAGTATGTGAGTGAGAAAGTCCTTGCACTGTCCAGCTGACACACACTTTAATCCAAATCCAGACCAAAGCACATGATAGTTAAGCACCTGCTTAAGGCCTGGGTGCACCCGAAAACTAGCAGATTCAAAATATGAAATTACCTACTTTTGGTGGTAGTAATGTTAGGTTTCACATTGCATAAATATTAAACTTCATTCAACTAATATTTTACCAGGGTGATATATACTTATCAGTTATGGATGATTATTGATCTCCGTATTTATTCATTTCAAAACTATATCACCAACCAATGACATTTAAAAAGTCAAAACAATGGTGTTACTTATAGCTTAAATATCTTATTCAGTTTAACATGCTGTGCTAATTACACACCTCGTGCTGCTGATGTGTTGTGCATTACATAAAAACAAAATAAGATGAATGAATTTAACCTCTGGTTTTATGAGATACTTAGTCAATGTACAAGACATCAGAGGATGAGTGATTGGTGGGCCTTTACTAAGATAACAAACCCTGCTCCTTCTCAAGTTATTCTTGAACCTGTTAAGACTTTCACAAATATTTAAAATATGTTATGATCAATGAGTAAAATAAATCAAAAAGTAATGTAATTGTTTTAGTGTGTGTGAGATTTAAACATAATATGAAATTTGATTTCAATATTTGTAAGTACTCAATTCTATTAGTGGTACTTTTAAACGCCACTTTGCTTCTATGACCACGAGATGGAGCTCTTTCACTTTCCAGCACTCACATCAAATTGAGCGACTCATTGAGGAGCTTAGATATCCATACCATCAACATATTCAGAATAGGGCACAGAGGCGCTTGCTCATCATATTGTTCTTTAAATTATTTTTAAGATACATTTTTAAGGGATGCATCAGCCTTGGAGAATCACCTCTCTTTTATTACCATCAACATGAGTCGCCTGGTTTAGTATACATGCCTTATGACTTCTTAGGAAAAGTATACATGCGAGAGAGAAGCAATGGGAATATAAATAATATAAAGACAGCAAGGAAAAGAGGATGAACTCATTGCAGTGTATAGAAGGAAGATGGCAGAGTGTAGAGACATGAATCAGTGAGGCGGAGATGACATGGGGTATTTCAGGAGTTTCCAGATTCTAGTAACAGGAAGGGAAAAATATCTCTGTCCCATCAGGGAAAAGGGATGGACAAGAGTGGAGTCTGCGTGGAACTGAAGGGCAGGGAGAGCTGAAACAAAATAGTAGAATTAAAAAAAAAGTAATGCAGTGCGAATCGAGCAAGTGAGTTTTGATAAATATAACATAACAGCAAGGCATGTATTGCACACACTTCCCTGTATTTTCACCCACACAAAATTCTATCAAACCACCCACTGCTCTTATGTGTCACTACACCTTCTGGCCCTGATCTGACATGAAACACACCTCTCTCATTGAGTGGTTCAGACAGCAGAAAGACACATCTCTGATCAATAGCATACTCTGCCAGCAAAGAAACACGTGGACATTAATAGCGCTGTTAATCTGTCACCGGTAGATTACCGTTGGAGAGGTTGGAGAGGTCATCACATTGAACAGTCAAAACTAATGCAGGCTGACACATGTCAGAGTGAGGCATCGCTCGGGCCTGATCTCATCCAAGACATCGTGCTCCTCCTCCTTAGAGAGTCTCTGGCCCTGTGGCCTTATTGTTGTGAGAGGCTAAGCTGCATGTTCTGACCCATCAAAGGCAGAAGTGCTGTATGCATGGGTATTGATTTAGAGCTGTCATAAGGTGTGTGCTTAAGGGATAGTCTTATTGTACTTCATGACGGTGTGTAAGTGATGGGAAGGGAAAAATGTGATGTTGAACATGTGGTATTTTTTGCTTCAAGGCACACACTTGAGATCAGAAGAAAATGTTTGTACAAGTCTCAAATATGGCACCATTTAAACATGGCTTAAGAGTTTTAACTAATGGGTCTATTGATTGCAGCAAAACACTTCAGGTACTCTCTGTAAAAGGATGGTTTAGGTGCCAGGGGGTACATAGTAAAACCCCTTTGTGCACTGTCACATCACACTTTATATGCCATTAAGATCACAGTTTAAAATGGTCATAATTTTGGTATAACAGAATAAAAGAGGTTCTTTCTCGGCCATGAAACACCCTAAAATTAGTATTACTCATGGCCTGTAACTCATCTATGAAACTCAAGTGAAGGGAGTGGCAGTATCTTAGTTCGTAGAGACTTCGGTTGGGAACCGGAGGGATGCTGGTTCAACTCGTGGTACAGACCAAGGTTTGAAATCGAGCTAGTAGCAGCAGAGATGCCAGTGAACAAGGCACTTAACCCCAAACTGCTCAGGGTTGCTCATCCATGTATGTATCCTTACTCTGACATCTCTTCATTAGTGCATCTTGTTTGTGCATGTGTGTGTCTATCAACCAATGTGTGTAATATGGTCATCACCAGAGTAAAAAATTTATTTAATTGCCCCACAGGGGTCAATACAGATTTTCTTCTCTTTCTTAGTTCTTATAAATGCCTATAACCAATGATAAGTTCTAAGCCCCTAATAAGAGCAATATTGAGATTTCCAGACAGTGAAATAAAATCTTCCTTTTTAGTAGTTTGCAGTAAAAAATGCTGCTAATCAATGTACAAGGACTCACACGTTTATAGGCCATCAAGAATGCAGTTTTAAATGGTAATAAGTAGTTTATAAAGGGTTTTTACAACCTTCCCATGAAATGAAAGTATAAAAGAAAGACTACCTCAGGCTACCCCAAAGTTAGCCCTTCCAATATGAAGCATTAGCATATGCTAAAAGTAAACTAATACAGCTATAGTTATAATGTGTAAGTCATAATGCCTTATCTAAAGTGGTATGAAATTTTCTGGCATCACAATGCAATGATAAACATTCAGTTATTTGGATTTCTTTCAGATAATGTGAAGAATTATGTGTTCTTTCACATAATTCTTCTTCCTCATGGCTCATAAACCTTATAAACACCCACTTTTTTAACAGGGATGGTCATAACTGAAAGAAAGTTGGCGTTTTTATTGATCATATCCGCATTTAAAGTAGTCACAAACTTGCATTACAAACTCTAAATAGCATACTTCGCTGTATTTGTGCAGAGGACTGTGCCTTTACATGCTGATGACTCTGTCACAAGTATTAACTGTGCTATAACAGCCTTACCCGATGTGGACTGTGATGCACAGTAACACCGGTCACTGCGTGTCACCACAGATCTGGCATCAAAATTCACAGAGATGTGTCAGAAATTAGCATTGTGAGCAGTTGGGCATTGACGGTTGTCTTTCACTGTGAATATCAACCATGGTGTCAGTGAATAAGTCCTTTCTCATCTAATCCTGTCAAACACTCCTACAGACCTCCGTGATGTCACAGCCAGTCTGTAAGTTCATGCTCTTTGCAAGCATGTCTGATCCTGAGTGTCTGTGAAGCTGAAAAGGATCCCTGTAAACCTTGTGATACAGCGGATAATCCAACATGTTTATGAATTAATTGTCACACTCAATATCTCTGAGGTCCAGTACAGTGTGATGTGAGTAAGCTATGAGGACACATTCTGTTTTCAAAGGTGATGGCCTGCTAAATAAATGAATCTTCTCTCAATCACTAATAGTTTGAGCTCAATTCTTTTTATTTGAGAAAAATTATCCTTTTCCAAAATGAGATGAGAAACATGATAAAATCTTATTGTCATGAATTGCAGAGGTATCTCACAGATATGAGGTTTTGTGTTGGTAAGATCATAACAAATTAGAGATTTGAATTCATGACCTGATCTAGGATCTCTAACAATTTGAGTTATGACCGAACAGACAATCAAAATCAAATCGCTGACCCGCCAAATAGAAAAACTTCAATTCAATTCAATTCAATTCAATTCAATTCAATTCAATTCAATTCAATTCAATTCAATTCAATTCAATTCAATTCAAAACCTTTATTTATTTTCAAAAAAGACATTGAGGTGTCCCTAATTTCCAATGTAGCTCTAGAGAAAGTTCAGACAGGAAGACTATAAAAGCAATCACAGCAGTTGTTTAACTCTCCTATCCCTTGTTCAATAGCTCACCCGCTTCCAGCTGTATGCTCCGGAGCTGTCATTGGTTAATCAGCGGCGGCTGTCATCCAATAGCTCAGTGGCACGCCCTTATTGTCAGCCTTTCAACTTTCTGCTGTCTTTTTAAATGTCTCTCCAGCTAGTTCCGTCCTGCATTGATGGCGTGCACCCCTCCACCTCCCTATTTCCACCTGGTCTCTGCAAAGTCTTCAATTCCTAGGATCATCAACCACCACCACCAGTGTCTGGACTCTAGGGGGATTTCTTCAACTGCCAAATTTGCACATCCTACGCTCACAAAATTATCCCCATAGAGTCCTTACGCCAAAGATTTCTGTCAAGTTTCATTATTTATTAAGTTGTAATAAATAACATTTAATCTTCAAATTGTGTCTCTCCTGATTGAAATGTCGTCGAGATCACAGGCACATTAGAAACAACGAACATACACAAAATCATTCACAAAACAATAGATTAATTAAAACAGATACAGTTTGAAACACAGTGGTTGGAGATCAAAGTCTTAAACTCTGCAAAAGAGAGAATGGATATCAACTTTAAAGTCTGTTGGAGGGTATTCCATGATTTAGGGGCATCAATGGAAAATGCTGATCAACCCAGTTCAGTATTAACTCGGGGTGCTGAACTTGTAAAAAAAGCCTGATATTGTAAAATATACATTACTGGTACTGGTAATACGTTAATTGAAGCCTGTTCTGCATTTCTACACACTATACACATTAAGCATATGATTTTTTAAGAAACTTTGATTCAGTTAATGCAAAAAAGTTGGGGTATTTTTATTAACAACAGCGTGGAGCTCTAAGTAGAGGCTTGTGCATGAACAAATATTGAATGACAACATGAGTGCTGTAAAAACAAAGAAATATATCTTTATGGAAGATGTTAAAATTTTGGAAAAGTACTACATAGAAGTCCTATAAATGACAACAGAATTAAATGTTCAGTAAGAATTAAGAAATGTTGAATAGGGGAAGTTAATATGGAGTGTGTCTTGAAACTATCACAATGAAGATGATTTTGATGCAAATTCTGTCACTTTCAGTACAATTACGTAACACATAGTAGGAGCACCAGTGTTAAACAAACTTGTATCACAGTATTTGTTCTAGGTTGCTAAATGTTAACCAAATCTTTTGTCTGAGAGGAAATAACATGCAGGAAAAAGAGAGTTAAACCTTTCCAGACAACTATAGCATGTGTGTTGAACCCCATGAGCATGGCTGCAGTATTAGGGGGTAGAATCAATAGGTGGCACTGTTTCCCAGGCCTTGGCTACCACTTCAAATCTCTCTGTCTCTTTCTCTCTCTCTCTATCTATCTATCTGACTCTTTCATGGGAGCCTATAGCTGCTCTGTCTAGAACCCACTTCACTAAAATGTTGAACAGACTCTTGGCCGAGGTATACGCGGTGCCATTTTAAGCAGAATCCTCCAGGGGATCAAACATCATTGCTCTTATTGTATCAAAAATAACTGATGATAGGAATGACTGTTTGGGATGAGATAAATATTAATATTAATACAGGTTAGAAGCAGTAACATATGCAGTAAAATGCCCTCTTTTTTATTAAGGGGGTAAAAATATATTAGATATCACTATTAGAAGGGTTCTTTACATAAAAAGCATGCATACCATACTTGATTTATTGCATAGTCTATATACTTCTACATATTTTATTTATACTGTCTATGACTTGCAGCAATGTCTATGTTTGGCCATGTACAGTCAATAAACCAAACCCTGATTTATATGGTTTTCACTATCAGCATTCAGTGTAGCCAATCAATCCTAAACAACACAGGTCTGCAGCCACTGCCAGCTGCAACTAGTATACATTTTCTTTCAGATAATTACACTGATGAGTTTATGTTTCAGAGAATAACAACTAAGGCCCAGGTCGAGTTAATATTAAAGGCCCTGAAAAACCTGATTTCTAAGTCAGGCTCATGATGAGTAATGGTCCTTCGTGGATACCCGATTTTCTGCCCGAGTTCAAACAGTTTTGGTAGCGTCTTATGAAAGACTTCTCCATTTGTTCTTTCATCCGTGCCCTTTTACTGGTTTTAAGTGTGTAGGGCTTCACTGGAAAATGATGAGTCATGGTTTTCTGTGAATGGAGGATTTATGAAGTGAAATATCTTAAATAGAATCTGACGGCATCTGTGGGATTATTAACATAAAACCTGATCAAGAACCGCACCCACCAAGTCCTGACCAAACAGACTGGCTTAGTTTGTGATATTACATAAAATAATGCATAAATAATACATATAAAACAATGCCTTAGGATGTTTTCTTCCAAACTTTAACTTTTGTTGTTCACATTTAGTCCTGTATATGATAAATGCAAGAGGATATCAGGTTTCAATGGGCTTTAGACTTAATTGTATATGTTTGTTCACAAAATAAGACCCCAAATACAGATCCTCAAAGTACACAGGTTTAATAATTACATTCATAATTCCCTCATTATAATGACACAAGTTTCACAATTTTGTATTTAATGAAAGCAGATGGAGACAGGTAAAGTATATCTGATTGTTTTTTTTATATCTTTTGTGACAGAGAAATTTACATCCTCATGTTTTTAAGTTTGTGAACTGGATATTTTTATTTGCAGATCGACTGATGCTGAAGACAATTTTGAAGCTTTGTTTAGAGACATTTGTTTTCATGCAGGAATGATTGTTGTTGCTGTCTTTCTACGGTGTGGTCCTACCTGTTGATGGTTGTTCCTTTGTTGCAAATCTGTCAGCCTTGAAACTAGCAGTAAGTAATCAGGTTAATTAAGAATGCTGTGTGGTGCTGCTTGATAAATTATGATATTGATCACAGAATGGGAATGTGTGGAGAGAGAGAGACAGAATTAAGCTTGATTGATGAGTCAGTGTGATACCAGGGAAAGACCCTCAGCACGCATTATTCTCTCAAACCTTGAATCCCACCTGCTGCTTGTATTTGCCTCAGGTGCACAAACACACACATGAATTCAGAGTCTTTTCCCCACACTCTTTTCCTAGACTACAAATATAACAGTTTCAAATACTGTATAGCTCCCACTTGGTTCACACGGGGCTACCATCTTCATGGAAGTTACACCTGGAGCATGAGACAATCAGAGTGGTTGCTAGGTAACGGGTCTCCTCATGGTCTCAGCTGTGAGCTTCCAGAGAACCAAGCTTTACTCAGTGAATCATTCCCTACAAAGGAGTAAGTATGACAATGAGGGGACCATGTACAGTAGAAATCTTGTATGTGTGCAAGATTATACACCTTATAACACCTGAGTAAATAAGCATACTTCCAGTCCACAGCTGAGCTTATATTGGATTTTAAACTGTATTGAACATGGACATAGTCTCAGTGATGTCACCCATTAGTTTCTGAGGAGGCATCAAGAAGCAACTGTCATATGGGAAATGCTGTCTACAACTAACTTCCAACTACTTCTGAAACTGGCCAAGAGGTGCAGTTGGAGCCATATCCTAAACCGGCTAGCAAACTCCTACAATGCACCAACCTTTCAGTCAAATTAGTCACATCCCTAACGCTCTGTCTTAATATAGTCAAAACAGATGAGTAATAACAGTTATATAGTAACTAATAGTAAAAAATTGTTATAGAAACCAAAAGTGTTAGTCAGAATTAATTGTTGTACAATTTTAGCCATTAGATATGACAGCTGACGATAGGAGGGGAATGTGGGGAGCAGAGTGGGGGATCACACACAGCAAAGGGCCAAGGCTGGGAGTCACACCAGCTGCAACAGCAACAAGGACCATGGCCTCTGTATATGGAACGCATGCTGTAACCGCCAAGCCAAACTGGAGCCTCAAAAACGGTGTTTTGTTCCAGGCTTCAAGCATGTTTAATTCTGCTATAAACATGGCAGGGTTTCTTTGACTTTTGGCTGTTGAGTGCAGCGACAGAAAACAGCTAATGTTGAGGGTGTTTTTGCGCTGAGAATGCTGAGTGCTGAAAAAGCTCAACTGGATTATTTTTAAAGGGGCAGTACCAGTAAATCACTGATAGTGGACCAGGCCCATATTATTAAACATAATCATCTGACACAATGGTCTTCACATTTTTGGTTTTACTGGAAGATAGGATGAAAAACAATTGGAGCATTTTACAAATTTACATCTTCTACAGACTAAACTGAATATACAAATACACATTCTATGTTGTGTCGTCTTATCATGTCAAATGTTTGCAACAATTTTCTAACCATAATAAACAAATGGAATTATTCAAGATAAAGATGAATTTCATGACAGAACCTGTCATCCAGTAAACACGACATGTTATGCTTGAGAGCAAGAAAATGAGTTTGCAAACTGCTCATATCAGCAGTGACTGTTTCATTAAAATGAACCACAAAGAAACTTAATGTGATGTGAAAAAAACTTGGAGTCTATTAAAAGGGATATTGCAATTTTTTGAAGTGGGGCAGTAAAAGTAACATGTCACTAACTAGCAATAATGGATGCTGATCAGTTTGGCCCCCTCATTGTGAAACTGCAGGGAGAAGCAGCACCAAGCTAGGCTTCAGTTTCCTCAAAACAGGGCCAGGTCTGCCTCGTAACTTAGAATCTGAATCAGACTCAGCTTTATTGGCCAGGTATGTTTGAACAGGAATTTGTCTTTGGTAAATTGTGCTCTCTTTGTACAAAAGCATAAGAATAAGGAATGAAAATAAAAATAAAAATATAATAATAATAATAATAATAATAATAATAATAATAATAATAATAATAATAATAAATAACATCGACTATCAACAAAAAAGAATAACAAATAGGCAAGGCTAATATGTACAGACTAAAAATAATATATGATAATAGTGTAGTAATAATTATGATTAGGGTTAGGGTTAAGGTTAGGATTAGGGTTAGGGAAAGAGTTAGGATTAGGTTAGGGTTAGGGTTATGATTAGGGTTAGGGTCAGGGTTAGGGTTAGGGTTAGGATTAGGGTTAGGGTTAGGATTAGGGTAGGGTTAGGATTAGGATTAGGGTTAGGGTTAGGGTTAGGGTTAAGGTTAGGGTTCAGATTAGGGTTAGGGTTAGGGTTATGATTAGGGTTATGATTAGGGTTATGATTAGGGTTAGGGTTCGGATTAGGGTTAGGGTTAGGGTTAAGGTTAGGGTTCAGATTAGGGTTAGGGTTAGGGTTATGATTAGGGTTATGATTAGGGTTAGGGTTCGGATTAGGGTTAGGGTTAGGATTAGGGTTAGGGTTAGGGTTAGGGTTATGATTAGGGTTAGGGTTAGGGTTGGGGTTCAGATTAGGGTTAGGGCTAGGATTAGGGTTATGATTAGGGCTAGGGTTAGGGTTAGGGTTCGGGTTAGGATTAAGGTTAGGGTTAGGGTTAGGGTTAGGATTAGGGTTAGGGTTAGGGCTAGGGTTATGATTATGGTTAGGATTAGGATAAGGGTTAGGGTTCGGATTAGGGTTAGGGTTAGGATTAGGGGTTAGGGTTATGTTCAGGGTTAGGGTTATGATCAGGGTTAGGGTTAGGGTTAGGATCAGTATTAGGGTTAGGGTTAGGGTTCGGGTTAGGATTAAGGTTAGGGTTAGGGTTAGGGTTGGGATTAGGGTTAGGGTTAGGGCTAGGGTTATGATTAGGGTAGGGTTAGGATTAGGATTAGGGTTAGGGTTAGGGTTAGGGTTAAGGTTAGGGTTCAGATTAGGGTTAGGGTTAGGGTTATGATTAGGGTTATGATTAGGGTTATGATTAGGGTTAGGGTTCGGATTAGGGTTAGGGTTAGGGTTAAGGTTAGGGTTCAGATTAGGGTTAGGGTTAGGGTTATGATTAGGGTTATGATTAGGGTTAGGGTTCGGATTAGGGTTAGGGTTAGGATTAGGGTTAGGGTTAGGGTTAGGGTTATGATTAGGGTTAGGGTTAGGGTTGGGGTTCGGATTAGGGTTAGGGCTAGGATTAGGGTTAGGGCTAGGGTTATGATTATGATTAGGGTTAGGGTTCGGATTAGGGTTAAGATTAGGGTTAGGGTTAGGATTAGGGTTAGGGTTATGATTAGGGTTAGGGTTAGGGTTGGGGTTCAGATTAGGGTTAGGGCTAGGATTAGGGTTATGATTAGGGCTAGGGTTAGGGTTAGGGTTCGGGTTAGGATTAAGGTTAGGGTTAGGGTTAGGGTTAGGGTTAGGATTAGGGTTAGGGTTAGGGAAAGAGTTAGGATTAGGTTAGGGTTAGGGTTATGATTAGGGTTAGGGTCAGGGTTAGGGTTAGGGTTAGGATTAGGGTTAGGGTTAGGATTAGGGTAGGGTTAGGATTAGGATTAGGGTTAGGGTTAGGGTTAGGGTTAAGGTTAGGGTTCAGATTAGGGTTAGGGTTAGGGTTATGATTAGGGTTATGATTAGGGTTATGATTAGGGTTAGGGTTCGGATTAGGGTTAGGGTTAGGGTTAAGGTTAGGGTTCAGATTAGGGTTAGGGTTAGGGTTATGATTAGGGTTATGATTAGGGTTAGGGTTCGGATTAGGGTTAGGGTTAGGATTAGGGTTAGGGTTAGGGTTAGGGTTATGATTAGGGTTAGGGTTAGGGTTGGGGTTCAGATTAGGGTTAGGGCTAGGATTAGGGTTATGATTAGGGCTAGGGTTAGGGTTAGGGTTCGGGTTAGGATTAAGGTTAGGGTTAGGGTTAGGGTTAGGATTAGGGTTAGGGTTAGGGCTAGGGTTATGATTATGGTTAGGATTAGGATAAGGGTTAGGGTTCGGATTAGGGTTAGGGTTAGGATTAGGGGTTAGGGTTATGTTCAGGGTTAGGGTTATGATCAGGGTTAGGGTTAGGGTTAGGATCAGTATTAGGGTTAGGGTTAGGGTTCGGGTTAGGATTAAGGTTAGGGTTAGGGTTAGGGTTGGGATTAGGGTTAGGGTTAGGGCTAGGGTTATGATTAGGGTAGGGTTAGGATTAGGATTAGGGTTAGGGTTAGGGTTAAGGTTAGGGTTCAGATTAGGGTTAGGGTTAGGGTTATGATTAGGGTTATGATTAGGGTTATGATTAGGGTTAGGGTTCGGATTAGGGTTAGGGTTAGGGTTAAGGTTAGGGTTCAGATTAGGGTTAGGGTTAGGGTTATGATTAGGGTTATGATTAGGGTTAGGGTTCGGATTAGGGTTAGGGTTAGGATTAGGGTTAGGGTTAGGGTTAGGGTTATGATTAGGGTTAGGGTTAGGGTTGGGGTTCGGATTAGGGTTAGGGCTAGGATTAGGGTTAGGGCTAGGGTTATGATTATGATTAGGGTTAGGGTTCGGATTAGGGTTAAGATTAGGGTTAGGGTTAGGATTAGGGTTAGGGTTATGATTAGGGTTAGGGTTAGGGTTGGGGTTCAGATTAGGGTTAGGGCTAGGATTAGGGTTATGATTAGGGCTAGGGTTAGGGTTAGGGTTCGGGTTAGGATTAAGGTTAGGGTTAGGGTTAGGGTTAGGGTTAGGATTAGGGTTAGGGTTAGGGCTAGGGTTATGATTATGGTTAGGATTAGGATAAGGGTTAGGGTTCGGATTAGGGTTAGGGTTAGGATTAGGGTTAGGGTTATGTTCAGGGTTAGGGTTATGATCAGGGTTAGGGTTAGGGTTAGGATCAGTATTAGGGTTAGGGTTAGGGTTCGGGTTAGGATTAAGGTTAGGGTTAGGGTTAGGATTAGGGTTAGGGTTAGGGTTAGAGCTAGGGTTATGATTAGGGTTAGGATTAGGATAAGGGTTAGGGTTCGGATTAGGGTTAGGGTTAGGATTAGGGTTAGGGTTATGTTCAGGGTTAGGGTTATGATCAGGGTTAGGGTTAGGGTTAGGGCTAGGATTAGGGTTATGATTAGGGTTAGGGTTAGGGTTCGGGTTAGGATTAGGGTCAGGGTTAGGGTTAGGATTAGGGTTAGGGTTCGGATTAGGGTTAGGGTTAGGATAAGGGTTAGGGTTAGGGCTCAGATTAGGGTTAGGGTTAGGGTTCGGATTAGGGTTAGGGTTGGATTTAGGGTTAGGGTTCGGATTAGGGTTAGGGTTAGGGTTCGGATTAGGGTTAGGGTTAGGGTTAGGGTTAGGATTAGGATTAGGGTTAGGGTTCGAATAAGGGTTAGGGTTAGGGGTCGGATTAGGGTTAGGGTTAGGGCTAGGGTTATGATTATGGTTAGGATTAGGATTAGGGTTCGGATTAGGGTTAGGGTTCAGATTAGGGTTAGGGTTACGGTTAGGGTTAGGGTTAGGGTTAGGATTAGGGTTAGGGTTCGGATTAGGGTTAGGGTTAGGATTAGGGTTAGGGTTAGGGCTCAGATTAGGGTTAGGGTTAGGGTTAGGGTTAGGATTAGGGTTAGGGTTCAGATTAGGGTTAGGATTAGGATTAGGGTTAGGGTTCGGATTAGGGTTAGGATTAGGGCTAGGGTTATGATTATGGTTAGGATTAGGATTAGGGTTCGGATTAGGGTTAGGGTTCAGATTAGGGTTAGGGTTACGGTTAGGGTTAGGGTTAGGGTTAGGATTAGGGTTCGGGTTAGGATTAGGGTTAGGTTTAGGGTTAGGGTTAGGGTTAGGGTTAGGATTAGGGTAGGGTTCGGATTAGGGTTAGGGTTAGGATTAGGGTTAGGGTTAGGGCTCAGATTAGGGTGAGGGTTAGGGGTTGGATTAGGGTTAGGGTTGGATTTAGGGTTAGGGTTCGGATTAGGGTTAGGGTTAGGGTTCGGATTAGGGTTAGGGTTAGGGTTAGGGTTATGATTAGGATTAGGGTTAGGGTTCGGATAAGGGTTAGGGTTAGGGGTCGGATTAGGGTTAGGGTTAGGGCTAGGGTTATGATTATGGTTAGGATTAGGATTAGGGTTAGGATTAGGGTTCGGATTAGGGTTAGGGTTCAGATTAGGGTTAGGGTTACGGTTTGGATTAGGGTTAGGGTTAGGATAAGGATTAGGGTTAGGGTTCGTATTAGGTTTAGGGTTAGGGTTCGGATTAGGGTTAGGGTTAGGGTTGGGGTTAGGGTTAGAACCGGAACTAAACTTAAGCAAACAGAACCAGAACCAAACTCAAGCAAACTGAACCAGAACCAAATAGAACCAGAACCATACAGTACCAGAACCAAATAGAACCAGAACCAAACAGAACCAGAACCAAGCAGAACCAAACTCAAGCAAACAGAACCAGAACCGAACCAGAACCAAACTCAAGCAAACAGAACCAGAACAAGAAATAAACTTAAGCAAACAGAACCAGAACCAAACTCATGAAAACAGAACCAGAACCAAACTCAAGCAAACAGAACCAGAACCAAACTCAAGCAAACAGAACCAGAACCAGAACCGAACCAGTACCAGAACCAAACAGAACCAGAACCGAACCAGAACCAGAACCAAACCAGAACCAAACAGAACCAGAACCGAACCAGAACCAAACAGAACCAGAACCAAACAGAACCGAACCAGAACCAAACAGGACCACAACCAGAACCAAATCCAAGCAAACAGAACCAGGACCAAACCAGAACCAAACAGAACCAGAACCGAACCAGAACCAAACAGAACCAGAACCAAACAGAACCAGAACCAGAACCAAACAGAACCAGAACCCAACCTGTACCAGAACCAAAAGAACCAGAACCAGAACCGAACCAGAACCAAACAGGACCACAAACAGAACCAAATCCAAGTAAACAGAACCAGGACCAAACTCAAGCAAACTGAACCAGAACCAAACAGAACCAGAAACATACAGTACCAGAACCAAACAGAACCAGAACCAAACAGAACCAGAACCAGGCAGAACCAAACTCAAGCAAACAGAACCAGAACCGAACCAGAACCAAACTCAAGCAAACAGAACCAGAACCAGAAATAAACTTAAGCAAAAAGAACCAGAACCAAACTCATGAAAACAGAACCAGAACCAAACTCAAGCAAACAGAAACAGAACCAGAACCGAACCAGTACCAGTACCAGAACCGAACCAGTACCAGAACCGAACAGAACCAAACAGAACCAGAACCGAACCAGTACCAGAACCAAAAGAACCAGAACCAAACAGAACCAGAACCAGAACCGAACCAGAACCAGAACCAAACAGGACCAGAACCAGAACCGAACCAGAAGCAAACTCAAGCAAACAGAACCAGAACCAAATTCAGGCAAACAGAACCAGGAGCAAACTCAAGCAAACAGAACCAGAACCAAATTCAGGCAAACAGAACCAGGACCAAACTCAAGCAAACAGAACCAGAACCGAACCAGAACCAAACTCATGCAACCAGAACCAAACTCAAGCAAACAGAACCAGAACCAGATCCAAACAGAATCAGAACCAAACAGAATCAGAACCGAACCAGAACCAAACAGAACCAGAACAGAACCAGAACCAGAACCAAACTCAAGCAAACAGAACCAGAACCGACCCAGAACCAAAAATTCATGCAAATAGAACCAGAACCTGAACCAAACTCAAGCAAACTGAAGAAACAGAGATTAATGTCCTCAGTGCAGGTTGGTATTGAGAACAATCAGATACCTCAGATATCTCAGGGCTGATCCGATCTCTCCTCTCAGTGAGAATTTGCCCTGTCTTTGAGAAGAACCGTAACCCTAACCCTCTCAGAAGGAACAGATGAAGCCACCATACACAGCCTCCCCTCCATCAGCTGTATCCTATATCCTCACATGTGATTGGCTGCATGGCCGCCATGCTGACCAATCAAAACAAAGTTCTGCTCTGAGCAGAGCTGGGGCTGAACCATAGACTGTAAAAAATATGGACGTAGTATCCGTGACGTCACCCATCTGTTCCTGAGAGCTGTTTTGAAGCAAATCGACGGCAGCAGCCATATTGGTAATGCAGAACTCAACTAGGCAGAGTGTGACGTAGTGTGAGTCTCTTAGCCAATGGCTGTGTGTTCCCGACCGGGAGTCACGTCAGTCATGTCCTTATTTGGGCAAAACTCATAATCTTAATATCTTCTTAACCGTCATGTTAGAAAAAAATTCACCCCCCGTACAGTGTGTGCCATTGGAGAGATTAGCGTTGTAGGGCCAAGCCGTTTTTTGAACCAGGCTGTAAACATGTTTATTAATGCTGCAAAGATCGTCTTTTTCCCATTCATATCTATGTGGTTTCCGGTGTTTCTGCAGCCAGCCTCAAGCGGATTTTCGATGTATTGCAGTTTATATCACTTCCGCATTGGCTTCATCGTTTGAGACCGGAGTTGTGAGAGCTGTGAGAGCTAAGCAGTGAAAGGAAAAAACTGTGAGCCGGCTCTCTCTCGATGCAACAGGCTCTTCTGATTCACTATAAAGCATCGTCTCTCAGAGCCGCAGCTTTTGATCATGACACATCACTACAACCAACCAAAGTCCACTGCCGGATAAACATACATGGATACAACCCATGGTCCACATAATATACTTACCTTATCAAAAGCTGCTGAAGGGGAAGACTGAGCTGAAATAACAAACTCTACAGACATTAGTCTACTGTGTCCGCCGGATAATCTTAGGCATTTGGTGCTTACTGCTTAACAAAACTAAAATGAAAAATTATCAAAATCGGCATTATATTAGTGACACTTAGCCTACATCATGGACCCGAACAGCTGATCAGCGCGCTGCAGGCGGAAGATCACGTCTGTGTTGTGTCCGCAAATAGTGCAAAAACAAATCGGCCTCTTGATGGCAGAGTAAAGTGCTGACAATTTTCCCAGCAGAGTGTACAATTGAACCTAGATGAGTGTTTTGGTCGGAGTCTATCAAAACTAGCTAGATTACGAGACAGACTTGTTTCTTCTGCAGAAAAATGTGGCCTAGCATTGCGGGTTTTACTGTGGGGGCCGAGCTGACCCGTGTAACTCATACAAACCCACTTTAAAAAACTGGAATATCTCTTGAAGTCTTGTCAGGTTTTTGACTTGGAATTGGTTCAATTAGCCTATGAAGATCAGTGATTTTCTTCACATAGTTAAACTACATCTTTTGTTCTGATAGATAAGCTCTGAAGTGCAAAAATACATACTTAATGTCAAAGCTGTTTATCAGTGAAAGAAAGTTGTTTCCATCTTGTTAGAAATTACTGTGGCCAATAGAGGTCTTATCATGTTTCTCTAAGTAGGTTTTTTTTTAAGGTGATATATTATTTGCAGTAAATCTATCTGTGATGAGCAGATACTGGCGCTTGTTTTGGGGGAGTGCTCTCCTCTGACTGGTTTATCATGATGGCCTCTCCAGCTCTGCTCAGTAGTGTCGTTTTCCTCTCCTCATCAATTCTAGCCATCTGTTGCTCATTTCATATCTGTCCATCTGAGTTTGGCCCTGGAACCCTGCATGTTTGGAAGCTCCGGGTTAGTGATAGAAATATTCATTTATCCATTTCAAATGTGGTTGGCCCAAATCACAGAATTTTAAAGCAATGCCACCTGTTTAGGAAGTTATGCCACATGATTTAACATTGAACGAATGGGGAAGCATTTTTTTCATCCAACACTCAAAGGGTTAGTTCACTCAAACTACAAATATATTTCTCATCCCTCCTATATAATGTGAAGCCATGATATTTATGTTTTACCTGCAAAAGCTTTGAGATATCTCTTGGCAAACCCTCTGCTGCCACCAATATACCCCAAGGAGAATACAATTGCATGAGCTGTGTTCACCGGATTAGAAACTTTAAAATAATGCTTTCCATAACATCTCTTTCCAGTTAAGCTTTATCAGCTGATCTTTAGAAAAACCTGCTAATCCTTTTCTTTTATCATGTCTTTATCTTTGGAAGAAAATATATGAAAACTGCTCACACTGAGATCTGTGGATTATCTGCGTTAACAAAAACAATATTTCTGGAAGGAGATGTTGCTGCTTAAGTTTTTAATTGTGACTTTTCAAAGCAATATGCCGCTAGGAGCTTTGTCTCGTGGCCGAGAGTTCCTCCTTTCAGATGTTTTGAATCTGGATCTCCGTCCTCCAGGACGTTCAACCTCACTCTTTTGTCTTTCTGTCTCTCGTGCATGGTTTGAATTTATGGTTTTCTACTCTCTTCTCTCTCTGTATGAATGGTGTCTTTGACTTCTGTTTGTGTGTGTGTTAGAAGCCAGTTATCTCTCCAGGTCTTGATGTGGCTCAGGTCCTGTGTGTTTAGTAGCAGCTGGAAAATATACAGCATTCTCCTGGATCTATATTCATCGGATTTGTTTGCAGTCAGTGATGTGGTCACACTAATTTTCCGTGCTGTGATTTTGTTTTTTACAGCGTTTTCTGTAGACACAACATACATGTTATCAGGGGCATTGTATGGGGGAGTAAAGTTAAGAAAGATCGATTCACAGGGGCCCTAAAAAATATATCAGATCATATGTGGTGGTGATATGGGGGGGCAGTTAGATTTTTTTTTATCGGTCCAAAAATACCTGGCAACACTCCTGCATGTCATCCTTCAGGACTGTTTATAGCCTAAGGTCTTGTTAACACGAGAACAGCCCCATCAAAAACAGAACACAATCTTTATATTCTGTGCATAAAAAAAGAGAAAAGAAACGTTGTGAAAGCAATCTGCATGCACATGGATCCGCAAAAACGACTGAAAACACAGCAATATGCATGCCAGGCCAGTAGAGGGCGATATAACTTTGTAATGACACACGACTGAAGAACACTAAACAAAAAATAGCAGAATGTGGCGAACGCACGCTCAAAAACTGATAACTTTGCTGGAGAAGCGTAAATATAATCAATAGAGTCAGCAGTACAGACACAGCTCTGTAGTCCATCACCGTTATTGTTGTCCTACTTTCTCATGGCTGTTTGGGAACATAATTATGCATGTATGAATGGTGCTGTGACGTCACAATTTTCATAGGCTCCCTATACTTCTAGTTTACACAGTAACAGAAGGTGTTGCATTTTCAAAAGATACCAATCTGCTACCCATTTTTAAAAGTTGTGTTCTCAGCTTCCCAAAACGCAGTTTCCATGTGAATGAGGAGCCGAAATGCAACAATAGTTTACAGATTTCTAGTGAATACATTTCTGTGTAAACAGCTTATGGAGTCAGCTCAGTGATATCCATCCATCCATCCATCCATCCATCCATCCATCCATCCATCCATCCATCCATCCATCCATCCATCCATCCATCCATTCATTTTCTTAACCGCCTATCCCAGCTTACTTTGGGCGGAAGGCTGGAAAGGTCACCAACCTATCACAGGGCCAGTTCAGTGGTATAAATATTGGAAATGTATTGAAGCAAATTTGGGATTTGGGCAGTATAACTAAAATGGACTTGGAAGCAGAGAAATGTTTGATGTATCTTCTGGGTTTGAAAAGTGTAGCCAAGGCAGAGTACCTAAAACCTGTATTTCATCTGATGACCAGCAGGGGGCAAATCCATTGGTGACAAAAAATGTATCATGTTCAGGAGTCTATGAGCAAACAACTCCCCTTCTTGCTTGATTTATTAGCTCAGTAAACATTTTCGTGCAACTTTATGGTCATAAATACAAAATTATGTTAACTTTGTAAATCATGGCTTCATTTAGCGCAGAACAGACAATAAAGCAAGGCATGCTCACAGGCCAAAATCTAGACTGTAAAATGCTATCTCACAAATCAGTCAGTGATGCCACAGTGGCTACACCCATGTTCACATACAGTCTATTGATATTTTGTAATTCTAGGAAAGTGCCCCCTGGACTGATGAGGTCCTAAGCTATAACTCATTCTTTACATGTGACGTCCAATAAGACTTCCTGCCAGTTGCACAGTAGTTGGAGTTTAAATGAGGCACATAAGGTGATCTGGAGGACTTCTGCTGATTTATTTTGGACTGGGACACTGTTGTGGTGCTACAGTTTGGCACAGCTGCTCCCATAAAATGTTTTGATACCCCCAATAAGAGTTCAGTGTTTTACTGTGATTAAATCCCCCAGGCCTGTTTGCAGTAAAAATCTCTCTCTCTGGCTCTGACTGTCTTCTCTCTC
Organism: Notolabrus celidotus; assembly: GCF_009762535.1. Taxonomy (NCBI): domain Eukaryota; kingdom Metazoa; phylum Chordata; class Actinopteri; order Labriformes; family Labridae; genus Notolabrus; species Notolabrus celidotus. The sequence goes on along the minus strand of NC_048278.1, from coordinate 25,738,566 downwards.
CCTCCCTTTCTCTCTCCTTCTCTCACCCTCCCACACTCTCACTGTTTGCCTCTCTGCCTTCATCGTCATTCTCGTTCTCTCCCACTCTCTCCCTCTAATGACCCACACACAGGGAAACATGGGTCACTGAGTTCGAGTCTGTGTAGTTCAGTCTGGTTAAAACCCTCATAACCACGTTGAACTGAAGTCACACCAAATAACTGTAAACATTTTTTTTTATGTCAAAAGGCACGCCTGCATTATTGAGCTAATTCATCACTCCAGGCGCAGAGTGGGGGCTTTGCTTTCACCTCCATTCATTCACTGTAGCAAATATATTTCTACAACTTCAGACTTGATCGCTCTGAAATTTGACATGTTCATTTAAGTTGCCCACAAAAGAAACATATTGATTTAGTTGACCTTCCCACCAAGCCAACATTTCATTTATTTGCTGCAATATTGACTCCGACAGTTTCAGCTGAATTTGGAGAGTCTGCACTGGTAGACAGCTGCTTTCTGAGTTCTTAATTATTAAGTGGTGGTGATTTTACGAACTCAAAAATATGGTTAAAAATTTTAAATTTTCAAGTCCTTGGTGTATGGATGTTCCCTCTGTGTTAATTTATCTTTAATTTGGTTTGAACAGTGTGCATGAAGTTCAAGATTTACTTTATTTAGATGTTATTGCTCTGTTTCATATCTCAACCATGAAATTGCCTTTACTGAAGGAACATCAATTTGTCAGATTGTAAAAAAAAAAAAAGTCTGTTTTTGGTTCACAGGAAACATGTAAATTAATCTACTCTTTCTCTGCACCTCTGTATGTCAGAAGCTGTTTAGCCTGCATTTGTCCTGCAATGATGACTGACTGTTAACCAAACGCCCTAATTGTTTAATTAGGTTGGGGCCAGAGAGCTGTGACAGCTGCTGCGTGATTCATGTACGCTGCATTTTCAGCAGCAATAATGGCTGGTTGGCGTGTAGGGGAGGGAGTATGCAAGGAGTGATGTGGCCTTTGGCAGGAAAGCTGGCATCTGTCACCCATGTCAGCATAATGGGAGTGAGAAAAGCAGTCCAAAAATGCTGCCAGGTAACCCATAGCCTCCCTTTTTCACAGCAGCTGAGTTACAGCAGCTCAAAAGTATATTCATATTATTTTTTTAAACAAATCAGTTTAATATTTTATTTGTAACTGAGCTCCAAGACTCAAACTTTTATTCACAGTGGTCAAATTCAAGATGTCTATATATAATGCATTAAGCATCATGTTTTTGAAACGTGCATTAGAGCAGGGTTTATCGCTAGTTATGCAATAGGCTGAAGTTAATACTAAGGGCCTGATTCACAAAAGGATAGCATGACTTTTGCACCCGCTAAACCTGTGAAAATGAGCTGAAAAGCCATCATCTAGTTCAAGGAGCAAGCCCAAAGGGTTAAATGCTCCACAAACTGTGAGCTAATAGCATCTCTGTGTGCCAGTGTTGTTTGAATGTGTGAACGTGTTAATGCACGTGATTAATAATGACACTTCTAAACTGCTTAATGCAAATTAATTACAAGACCAAATTTGACCCAAACTTCCTCACCTAGCTGGGGTCACCACCATAGGCACAGGCTTTTAATATGACTGCAGGAGTCAGGAGTCTGCCATTTGAGAATATGCCCTGTGTGGCTTGTGTTATACAGAGAGTAATCACAGTGTCTTTCTGTGACACTGGGTTAGATGGTGCTTTAACCACATGCCGCAGAATAATCAGACATTTCAAACACAGCAGAACTTAAGCATTAGCAAGCTGCTCATGGGCTACAAGAGGTGTCACTCGTCCAGGATGCACTGATGTGCTGGATTTCAGTTCTAGAGATGATAAAACAAGTCTAACCAAACAAAGATCCACTGAAAGCAATGCTGGCACAGCAGTGGCACAACATGCATGCTGAACCTGGCTGAATATGACAGACTGGAAACTCTGCTAGAGCCCTGCAGGTAAGGAGGTTTTCCTGTCCTCTCCAATTTACTTTCTCATTTAAAATCAAGCTCTGCAATAGTTATGTTACTGTATCAGAGAAATAATTTGAGGCCTGTTCTCCATGTGAGTGTTATCTGAATGTAAAATTGCTTCATTAATTCTGTTGGTGTTGTGTGTTTATACTCTATAGGTCTCAGAGCTCATGGGTGGTGACAAATGTGTGTCCTGCTCTGTGGTACTGTCTGCACTGTCCCACTTTTGGGTACAGCTCTCGGATTTCTACCCTGCCTACATGGTGCATTTCAAGACTGCATTCTCAGAGGACCTCAACAAACAGAAGGAGAATACAAACATCTCATGACTGAAGTTAGCAGCAGCTCTAGATCTCAGGTTAAAAGACCAACAGTGCCTCCCCAGAGCAGAGAGGGAAGAGGTGCAACAAAAGCTGACTGAGAACCTGCATCACAGCTCCTCAGAGATTAAATGGAACCAGAGCCCCCAAAGATGACCCTCCTGCTGATGGAGTCAGAGTCAGAGTGTGATGATGAGGCACTGTCCAATGATAAAACTCTAGACAGGTATAAGGCAGAGCCCAGTGCCAGCATGGACTCATGTCCCCTACAGTGGTTGGCACACACAAGTGCTCATGGTAAGCTTGCCTTTATTGCACTAAGGTACTTGGCTACACCTGCTTCAACAGTGCCATGTGAGAGACTGTTCTCTGTAGCAGGTCACATTGTGCAGAGGAAGAGGTCAACAAGCTATCAGTCTGAGCAACTGCTTATAAGACAAGTAAACTGTATGGACTGGTTGGCTGTTGTCAAGTCCTACATTCACATTGTTTCAAGTAGTCTTCTTTAACCAAGAGTCTGACAAGGGACAGCTTACTTTGTCTCTTCAAAGATACCAGCATTTGTTTCTAAAATAGAAACCCATAGTGCTGTAATGTCTGAAAAAATGTTGCTAGTGTCCACTTGGATGCTTTTTCAAAATGTTCTCTCTAGTCTCTTTTGTACTGGAAATCATGTAAAAAAAAAAAGAAGCCCATATAAGTTCCTGTCCTGTGTATTATAGAATCTAAGAAAGTGCCTTTTTTTAAACCTTCCAATTGATAAAATGTAAACAAAGCGCCTTCTGGTTGCCCTTTCACTAGATAAGGTATATCATGAGTGCCCTCTTGAATCCCTTCCAGGGGATAAAATGTAAACAAAGTGACCTTGAAGCCCTTCATTTTGACAAGATGTTAAAAAGGTTCCCTCTGGATACTCTTCCAGTGGATAAAATATGCACAAAATGCTAAATTGGTAATTTGACTTGATAATATATGTTTGTTTATGTATGGTTTGTGACTAAATACTCTAGTCTGTAATATTAAAGAGTTAAATCAGTTAATAGAATTTTATAATTTCAGTATGTGGGTGTATTACATTGCACTGTTCAATTTTAGAATGGCCACATGAAAAATAAGAGATTAAACATCACAAGAACGTGAGCTTCATGCAGGAAGTAGTATTGATTTTGAAAATCATGTAATAATAGTTTAGTGTTTTCATTTTATATAATTAAATATCCCCAACAAATTATTGCAGAGATATTCACCAGAATGCAGAAAAGAGTTCAATGGTCAACATTTTTTGTGGGAAGATCACAGGATCCCCACTTTTTATTACTTGTGCCTCACCATTTAAGGCGTTTTTCGACCGGAGGAACTTTAGCCCAGAACTAGGGACTCTACCCCGGAACTACATGCGTTTCGACCGGTGGACCCAGGGTCTAAAGTTAGTTCAGGGGTTAATTATCTCCCCCCTAATGAGCCCCTGCTGAGGGGCTAGTACTTTTCAAAGGTCCAGGGACTTTCGGAGGGCAGGGCCTGCAATGCTGAACGTGTCTGATTGGTAGATTAACCCCAGTGTTTTTATTCTGCCCGCCATCCACAATGACATCACGCATGTGTGATTCACTTGATTTCTCTTTCTTTATTTTGTTCTATCTGTTTTGTATGTGTGTACTTTTCAAAAAAAGAAGACGCTGTGATTCACTTGATTTGGCAGCTTGTAACAGTCTTCTCTCAGCCCACCGTGAATGCGTCTCTCCAGGTGTTATGGCTTTAAAAGTGACTCTGTAAACTGGAGACCTTCAGCTGAACATGTCAGTGTTTGTGGAATTAACACAGCTGTTAAAACAAAGAGGGAGTTCCTGGGAATGCATGCTACTTTAGTTTTTTAGAAAGATTTGAAAATATCCTCATCAGATATTTAATGATCGTCTAAAGACTCATGTGAGGGATGCATCCGGCTGAAAATCGGCAGTTAACAGGGTCGCTGTTTAAGCCAAAACACCGGCCGATCTCTGCCACAGCTTTTAAAAACAATTTCAAAGCAGTGTTGAAATGACTTTGCTACTCACGCTTATCTCCTCTCCTGTTGATCAGTGAATCCATCTGCAATGACATATAGCACGATCTAAAACAGCACAAACTGAGTCTCTTCCATGCTAACAGGCTAACTGTTGTGCTGCTCATAATGATACCTGCCTGTCCGTCTGCCTCCATGGTGTCATCTGTGATGAATGGCATTCGTCTTTGTTTTACTGCCCTCCACTGGTCTGGTGGTGTAGTGCATTTACTTTTTTTTTTCTCCATACGTCGCTGGCCTTATTTGCACAATCTACCTGGGACTTCAGCCCGCGGTCGAAACGCAGACAACAATGGGGGCACAGGAACCTTTTAGTTCCAGGTAAAGTAGTTCTGGGGGCTAAAAGACCCCGGAACTCTTGGTTGAAATGCACCTCATGTGTAAATGAACCCTTTGCTGTGGGTATCATGGGATTGAAAAACCATTTCAATTCAGTGACCTCCAGACTCCCCTCTGCCCAAGCTGCCCACCTAAAAAATTTATGAGCCCAACTTTTTGATAGGTTAGAACCAGGCCTGTGCAACTACCTTATGATTACAGAATTCTGAAGACAGTCAGAAAAGTGAAGAGTTACAAAATGGTCTTCAAAATGCTGCTAGAGGCAGATCTGTGATGATCACAAAGATTGTGCACCAGTGCCCCCCGGCATACAGCAGGTGTTCTTTTTTTTTGCCCTACCCCTCAAACAAGCAGAGTACGCCACTGCCTCATTGTAGCATTGGTTCGGGTGGAAGTTAATTTGCAAATAATTTAATGGCAAGCTGTTGCATTCATTGACAGATGTTACATTGTAACTGGCCATTATTTGGATGTCTGCTAATTAAGCCTGTAGTTCATATGAGACTTTGTTCCTCAGCAGATTACTATAATTAAGTTAAAAAAAATCTGATTCCTTGAACCAAGCTTTCTTGATTTATTTTATTCCAACACTTCACAGATATTTGTCCACCCTCCCCCTGGAGAAATAATAGTAAATAAGAGACAACACTAGTTTAAAGGAAAATATAGTCATTAGATTTTAGATTTTACAATTGTTTTAAGAATACGTTTGTCATCCTGATATGCATTTAGTCTTATTGAACCTTTTACTAATTTCTTTGTGAAGCACTTTAGGCGTCATGTTTGTACAAAAGATGGTTTATAAATAAAGTTGAGTTGATCTCGGCAAGACTATATCAGCTGGCATCTACTGTATCTGTTCAGACCATATGAATCACACTACTGTACTTTTTTTTCAGTTCTGTTAATTGTAGTCATCAGTGCTAAAAGTCACAGCCCTCCTTGGTCACCATTAACAGTCTGTGTGTAAGGTTTGTTGAAGTAAATATTAAAGGACAGGAGAGAGCGCTGGCTTGAATATTTCAAGGCAAAGAGGCTGTACTGTACGACCGCCCAAGCCTGTGTGCTGCGATCCATTAGTGCTGTGTTCTCTGCTACAACCGTCCCCAGGGCAGCAGCACCAAGCGGAGTACAGTACTGTCCTGGCAATCTGTGCCCACAGTGTTTTCCCACTGGCAGATGACTCTCCCAGGGTTATACTACCGTGGATATAGTTTTACCAGATTTTGCAGGACTTCTTTTTGATGTCATTTTCTGGTTGATGTTCACCTTCCCTTATCTGATCTGTCACAGACAGGCTAACAGAAAAATCTCTTCAAAGCATTTCTCTAGTGGGATAGAGGGTTGTTAATCCAAAGGAAATACTGCAGCTTGAGTGGAAACTTGTCTTGTATATTGGAGTGCTTTTGAAAGGAAATTTTCTTAAGTGCTTGTATCTTATCAAGTCCGATGTACACATAGATAGAAGTAAAGACTTTGTTCACATTAAAACAAGGCTTCAAATGTTACTATCGTCAAGAATTCAACAGGGTATATAAGTTGCTATCTGAAAAAGCAAACATATTTAACATGCCCTGATATGTTTACACTAGAATATATCAAGTGGAGTATAACAGGAAGGTGTTGAACATGTGGTCAGCTTAGCGAACGTGGTTGTAGTTTGATAAAAGAAGAGAAGATGGTTAAGATAGGTTGTTCAGCTGAGTTGAAGCTCCTGTGTGGAGTTTTTAACTGGTTATGAAACAGACTGAATTTAACACTGATGTCTCTTTATGACCTACAAAAGCAAAAAAGGATCATTAGCAATAAGATTAAGATTTCTATATTGTATTTTTTAACGCCTGCAACAGTTGTGAGGGGGTAGGTGTCAGACGAGGCGATTCGCGGTGTGGTGAAGAAAAAGCCTTTTTATACTTTCTCCTCAGCAGATATCCATGATGAACAGAGGTGGGCACAGTTAATCAAATATTAACTCTGTTGAGCATCAATCCATTAACAAAGAAGTTAACTTCCAGAACAGTTAATTGTTGAATTGGTTAAAATTTAACACAACTTAACAACATTAATATTAAAACCTGTTGAAAGTCTGATGCCTACCCCCTATCCTGCTGCAAGGGAAATGGTCCCCATGATCCAAATCCAGTAAAGGATTTGATCCAAAAAGGTTCTACCCACAAATATCCACAGATTACTTCAGATCGAGGTTGCATGCTGTTGCTCAAGTTTTCTTACCATGTAAGAGCAGGGTTTGGATCCCTCCTCTCTCAGGTAAACAAACTCAATGTAGATGATGCCCACCTCGGTGTAGATGCTATCTGCTGCCACAATGCTGTGTTCCTGCACTGAAGTCAGGAAAAAAATCGTCAAATTAAATTCAATGGTAGTTAAAGGTTTCGATAATCACTTTTTAAGTTAATCCAAGTTCAACGTAAAAAAAAAGTGAAGTTGATAATTAACGATTGATGGATAAATGGAAGTGTGGCCAGCTCTGATGATGAATAGTATATTTGACTGTTAAATTATATCAAGTAAGATTTTTTCGTCTGAAAACATGACTTCAACATGTACAAGACAAGATTAACAATGCGGTATCACTATGACCCTGGGGTTGCCAAAATTGACATAAATAGAAAGTTATTTACAGGAGCTTTAAGTTACATTTGATGAACAAGCCAATTTAACTCTCTGTTGGTTGGATGGACTTTTGCAGCCTTTGCTCCTGTGATCATTACAGAGGCCACTAGAGGTTCAGAGGTTGGTCTGGCATGTGCTCTTTAAATCACTTAAAACATTTAAACAAACCTTAACTTACTTTAATATACTATAGGTTAACAATAAAGCTGGTATTTTGCTTTTATTTGACGTCAAAAGGTTTGCACTGTCTACATAAAGTGTAGTCAGATCTTACTTAAAGCAGTGTCTTATCATAGACAGAGCAGATGGTCAAACTGAGCCAGAGAGCAGCTTGCTACACAATATAGACAGACGCTAAACTACGAAACAAGTCAAATTAGCTGCACTGCATATGGCTTGTTACTTAACTTACAAACATGAACAAACACCCTACAGAGATAACAATACACTACAACATAACTTGTCGAAAACATGGGCTGCATGGTGGTCTTTCTATGTGGAGTTAGCATGTTCTCCCTGTGCATGCATGGGTTTTCCTTCGGGTTCTCTGCGTTCCCCCACAGTGCAAGAACATGGGTGTACCCTGCCTCTCACCCAATGACAGCTGGGAAAGGCTTAACCCCCCCCCGCAACCCAAGAGGTTAAGCTTATTGAACATGCAACCCAAGAAAAATTTGAATACGGAAAAGTGCAGTGCTGACCTGCAGGCTAGTATGCTAACATACACGTCATTTGCAGTATATTAGACAACAGTCATCACACGCCTTTCATCACCTTGAGTTGCAGCTGCCTCTTGCATAAACTGTCTCAATAAACCACAGGAGATTATTCACTTTGTCATGTTTCCTACATATCTTTATGAGTGCAAGTTGTACACATTATTACCAATGTAGGCATCATCCAACACTTCCCTAAAGCCAAAATACCTCAGATTAAATTCAAGCTTAATCTCAATACCTGTTTAGCATTTGCACATTTTACACATTTCAGCACTAAAATTCTAACTGTAATTACGTTATTGATTTATTGTCTTGTTGAGTGGTGTCAGTGTTGTGTTGGAATGCAAAGCAAATTGAGTTGGAGAGTTTTTATTGGGAGAGGTGTGATGTTGCTGAATAAAGCTTTATGTCTGACAGACTTATGGTCAGCTTAGTAAAGGTGCTGCCAGAGTTTTATAACTCTTATTTTGGAGTAGACTTCTTGCCTGGAGCATTTCTATTTACAACAAGGCTTTATCTACAGCAGCCTTTAGAGGCAGTCTACTTGTCACCGCTGTAGCTAAGTTATAGTATTTGGTTGGCCTTTGTTAGACTAAATTTATATAAGTTTGCCTGAAGATTCCTACTTAATGTGTCCTGTTAACTAATGTTTACATGTTTTTAAGATTTCTAGATACTTAAAAAAAAAAAAAGATTCTGGTGCAAATATTGGAATAACTTATACTTTTTTATTGTTTTGTTTTTATTGTATGTATCGTTTCTTGATATCTCTTAATTCTGTATTTTTATCAAATTTTATTTCTGGCTATGAAAAGTATTATAGTCTGATTGATCAAAAACGCTTAACAACAAAGTGTCTGCAGGGACAACCTGATCACTTGCATAACAAATTGATCTGTATAAGTCCATCACATTTCACCTCTGCCTGTTGACACTATGGCGAAAATGTTAGTTTCATCTCAGTGTTAACTCAGTGTTAAAGGTTTTGACATTTGCCTCATCATTTATGTTTAAAAGTGTGTCAACTGCATAATAAACCATTTAAAATCAAGACTGTGCTTGTCAGGGTCCTGCTGATTTGCATAACCACCTATTCACTATACATTATCTCTTCCATGATTTATATATTAAATTAAAACACTTGAAATTAGTTGACTCTCCTATGTATACTCTTACTTTGTTTAAATGTCTTGCAATACAGACGGCCTCAGCATGGAGGAGAAAGTTTGAGTAAACACTGCTGTTGATAGATTGTACAGTCAGAGCGCTGCATGATTTATAGAGCCAACTGTATATCACCACTGCCTCTGGGGAGTTTAGAGTCACTGCATTCTTATACCTGCTGTAGATTTACTGCCATTCAGATTGGATAATAAGCTGTAATTGTGCTGTTTGTGTGTGTGTGAGTGCTACATTTGAGTTTATTTCTCAGTCAGGAAGAACATAATAAAACATGGGTCTGTTATACTGAAGATGCACTTGAAATTTCCTGTTTTTTTATTTGTGTGCACCATTTTTTTTAGTACATTTTTGCTTTTCATGATTGTTAATACTTATTACTTTGGTAGGTGCACCACTGTGAATAATAACTGTGTTTAAGAACTTTTTAGTTGTTAGAGTCATTTAGAAAGTGTCGGGCAATGTCAAGAAAAAATGGCTGTGACATTTGTGCAAACACAATTAAGAAATACAAGTGTTTTTCTTTTCTTTTTTTTTTTGCTTGGAAAAAAGTAAGCATTTTCCTCTTTGTCTCTTTATCAGTCTCTGAAATGATGTTTTTCATTATATAACATGGTCTCTACATCAGAATGGACAGCTGATTGAGTCTCACGCTATTCATTCCAGACTCCATCCATTGTGTAGTTTCTGTTTGATCCCTCATTGATCTGCCAAGTTACTCTGCTTTGTAGGCGTCTGGCTTTGTGTTCTACCTTTTCTGTTCATTTGTTGTTGTTTTTTTGGACCAACCTGCCTGTTTTTTAACCACATTTCCTGCTTGCCCATCTCTGCTTGTAAGAAATATATTCACCATGAATTGCAACATTCTGCCTGAAACCATCTGTGCTTGGGGTCTTCCTTCCTGCCTGCATCTGTTGTATTTATATCTTTATATCTGAATTGGTCTTTTCTCTTAATATAAATAAATTAGCGTAAGCTGTATTTGATTAATCAATCTACCTCAAATGGTTTGCCCAAAGCATACACATCAGATATTTCAAAGGGTAATAATTTTACAATTGAACATAAATTATTGTTTCCAAATGTTAAATGTGTTTAATGGTATTTCTGACATTGAATGACTTCTGTGCTTTTACCTAACCTTAATGAACAGAAATAAGTATGTAAGAACATCCTCTGATATGAGATGTCCAGCACCTTGAAGTACTAAATTATGCACGTTGAACGCACAGTGACATCACAAAAAGAGATGACCAAGTGATTACTTTTGCTCTGTACTTCTAATAGGTCTATTCCCCTCTGAGCCACTGCTCCAAAACACAGGAGATGAGGAAGTAGTCAGCCACGACCACATCACTCCAGAAATGAAAAGTTTTGCTCTAACAGAGGGGTCAGTGAATGTGGGAGATAGTGAAGTCTCCTCTGGTATCCAAAGTATGACTTGGGTTCACAGGAAGCTCATTAACACTGCAAATCCCCTTGATCTTTTCCAATTAACTGTCCCAGCCAGGACGATGTGAGACATGCAATTAACAAAGGCCAGTGGCTGACTCACCCCTCATTCCTGTTTCATTGCCGACAAGCCTTGGATCTGTGTCAAATTCAACAGCTGACATATGTGCTTTAACAATCTGAGGGCTGAATTTGAGGCATAGCAGGTCCTCTCTTTCCCCGTACTGCAATTATGGAGATTGCCTCCTGCTATAGGGGGAGTCGGTTCAAGGTCTCATGCAGAGAGCGAGGAGTAATGTGTCAGAGTCAATAATAAAATGATCAGAGATGTGTGTGACACTTACAACACAGACTTTAGAGATATATACTGCTCTACACTGCTGGAGCTTGTTAGTGTTTGAACTCCCATGTAATGTTAGTTCCCCTGAATTAAGGTAATTTTTTTTCATTGAAAGAGATTCATAAAGTAAACTTAACTTACAGCACTAACCCATCCATTAAATAGAGGTGGAAAGGAAGTGTTGTTAGCGCAATTGTCAGAAGCTGTGAGTACCAATCATTTATCTGTAGGGTTTGGTATAAGCTTATGGAAAAGTTTATAATTGTTGTCCAAAAGTTGTTGGCATTAAAGAAGAAAGAATAAGTAGTTCTACTTCAAAGAATAAAATATTTGAAGTAGAACTGACTGTTTGCTAAATCCCTCCCTCTAACTGTTGCAAAGAATGTCGAGGTTAGCCTTTTTGGACGACAGAATAGGCTACCCGCAGAAAGTTCAGAGTTTAGATTTTGCAGTCAAGTCAGTTGATATCTCTGAAAAAAATTACTCCTTGATAACAGTATGAGGTAAATACCAGCCTTTCATTGATTGTCAGTTTCCCAGCTAAAACGAAAACTTTTGCAACTTTACATTTGAACAAGCATAAATAGCTAGCTGATTAAACTAGTGTAAGTTTCCATTGCTGTGTGAAATTACATACTTACTACATACCAAGTGAGTTCTCTGTTGAGGAATACATGGTGAGGTCATCGGCATAATGAAAAACTACTGATTGATACTACTCACCACTTGACCAGTGCTGATAATGACGTCATTGCTTTTGCACACTCAAAATTTCCAGCTCGGTGCTGGCAAGGAATTAATAATAATATTCTGTGTTTCTTGTCACTCTGCTCTCTCTCTGCGTCCACCCTTTTCCTTTGCATGCAATTTATGATTGTATGTGTTGCTTGGTTAGTGACCATTGCTTGTACACTGTTTCCCACAATGATTTGTAGAATACAAAGAGTCCACTGTAAGGGGTACAATAATTGTCACGCATAATTTAGTCAGCGCTAGTGCATATAGTGAGTAGATAAAGACCTGTATTGATGGGTCACTATAACTGTACATTGGTCATCCAGTCAAGAGGTTCAGGTAAAGGGTCAATTTCGGAACCTGTCGGCTATCGTCTGACGCCATCACCCTAATACGGCCTCTGGGAGTAACGGCATATTCTATGGGGCTTCTGTTGTAGCCAGCGGTGTGCAGGATATCAGTCTAACACTTTCATTGTGTTAATGCTGTTTTAAGTTCAACTAGAGAAGAATGTTGTCCTGCATACAACGTAAGCCAGCTGAAATGCTGGTCGACTCAGAACACAAAAAGAAACCAATATGCTTCCAACACCAAAAAATCTTGTCACTTGGTACACATTTCATATCAGAGAATTGTCAATTGGAAAAGATATGAATTCCACCAGGTAGGAGTTTTTGCCGGTTCATCTGATGTCCTTGAATTCAGCTTAGCTGGGTTAAAGTGACAGTATTAAAAAGCTATAAGCACAAAAAACAAAGACTATAAAGCTTACATTTTTCTTTCTTAGTAGGCTTTTTTTCAAAGGGGGAAATAGAGAAACTGAGATAAGGATATAGGGGAATGATAACATCCATGATATAGAAAGGAGTAAAGGGCAGAAATAAATCTTATGAGTAAAAAACTGAACTGAGGCAGGTTTTGAGGATATAACAGTATTAATGAGTATTAATAAAAGCAAATGATACCTTTATATCTTTTCCCTCTTTTCTCGTCATACTTGCTTGAACTTTTTTGCATGAGATTAAGTATATTATTATGTTTGGAGCATAATAACAAAACCACAGAAACCATTTTTTTAATGAAACATTCCTACTGTTTCACAGTCATCTCTGTAATCTTTGAGGAGTCAGATTGTACATGGGCCCTCGCCATTTTGGCACTGATGACATAATTAGGGGAGAAAAACACGAGTTAATGGAGATTCAGAGGATCTTAACATCCTTTTGAAGACAAAATTTGCATGTCCTGTCAAGTGATCATGTTAGTGGGAGTGCAGACTCCCTGGCTTCAGATGCAGAATTTTGCCGCCCACCAGCATGGATGCATACAGTAAACACAATAAATTAAAAAAAGGGTAAAATAAAACTTTCTGTATATCTTGTTTTTGAATTCAGTTTTGTTAAATTTTTTTACAGCATGTCTGTTTTCTTTCACAAAATACCCAAAACTGTCTGTCTCTCTGTGTGTGTTCGTGTCCCACTCTCTGGCTTCCTATTCTTTATACTCGTGTGGTTCTGTGAGAGGGTGTGTGTGTGTGTGTTTTCATGTCTACTTCGCTATCTCTCTGCATGTGTGGGCTGCTGGAGCTCAGTTTTAGAGCTAGAAAGTAAATTCAGCCTCCTTTTCATGCACTGTCTTGGTAGCTGGGCTCAGATATTTTGGCACTGCAACCATCTTTGCACTTTCATTTTCGTTTTACAAGACGTTGATACAATATTCATCATTGCATTACATTTGCATTAATGTTAATTCTCTTGTGGGCAGAGCAGCAGCATGATGCATGTCTCTTAAGAGGACAAAAGACTATTTTAGTGATCATAAGGATGTTAGTAGTACAATAACTATGCAGAAATGTTTACTTAATCTGCACTCATGTCAACTTCTCTTCTTACTGTGGCACACTGATGAAAGATTTGTGAAGCTGGCTGTAGACTTACAGTGGAGTAATATTTTTTTTCTTTATTGTTAAACTATTTGCTCAACTATTACTTAAAAAAAAGTAGAGGGGCACTCAGATGGGGCAAAACAAACCTCCCATGTACAGTATGATATGTAAATCTGCAATTCCAGCTATTATTTCTGTCAGAAAATATTGCAAATACTATAATAATTACGTCAAAATGTGGTTGTGCCAAACTGAAGTCTCTTCATCTCAGCTTTACATTTTGATCATGTGCCTCTAAACTGGGGATATTTCACATACTGAATGAACTAATTAGGGGATATGTATAGTTTGTGGGTGGTTATGCAAAATGGTCTTGACATGGTGAGACAAGACCCTGACGTGAACTGAAAGGATTCAATTTGCATAAAAAAAAAACTTCACCATACATTATCCCACTTTATACCTGGCTACTAACTGAAGATACACACAAGTTGACACTAAGTATTGATTTAAAGATGATTTCATTGAGTTAAAAATGATTTATTGATACAGCTAAAAAAAGAAAAATGTATTTGAGGGTTGGTGACGCTTTCATGGCATCGGTATTCTTATTCTTTCAAATTAACATTAAACTCAAAATTTTCATTCATGTTGAGGTTCTTACATTAGCCTGCTTTACATTTAACTTAACATTTTCCTTCACAGTAAAGTAAAACAAGAGCAGCTTTCAGTTAGCATCCTTAAGAGATGAAAATAGGTTCTCTTCCTGACTTTTCTATAAGCATTTTCTTCTCAGTGAACCATCCCTGTATCACTACCTAAACACATACACTGTTCGGTTCATGGCTGCTTCGTGTGTGTGGTTTTTTTTTTCAATTTGGCTGATGTCTCTGGCACTATTTTTCTCCTCTTGCCTCCTTTTCTCTGCTGGTGACTGGTCAGCCAATAACCACAAATCTACAGTGTTCTGCTCTCAGCTCTATCTGCTCAGGGTTTTGCCTGCAGGACGAGGTGAAAGCATAAATTGTTCAATTATGCTGGACCCCTTTCTGTGGATTAATATAATATGATGTGTGTGAGTGGGTTGTCCATATAGTCACTTCAATAAATTACCGTTGTTATAGGTTTTTTAACAATCATACTGTAGTATTATACTCAGCAGAGTGATCACTAAGTAAGCCAAGTAGTATGTAAAGAAATCACTTTTAAATTATGCTCTCAATGTAGTACAAATATCAAATGCTTTGACTGGAATAACATCACAACACAGAGTGCAAATTCTTACAGGGAAGAAACTTCTCAAGTCGGTAGTGAGACTGAGCCACTGTTTTTAGTTGGTTGGTGTCTGCTTTTAGTTACTTCTTGGTTTGATCTGTTTTGTTTACTTTTTTGAGATTTGGATCCATTGCTATTGCTTAATTGTGTTAGAAATATTGATCTTAAGTTGTATCCGAATAACTTCTTTGAGAGTCAGATCCATTAGTAATGCTGATTTAAGAGCAGTTAATGATGCCCAAACCAGTTGGTCCTGACTCAGATCTGAATGTGGACCAGTTTTAAGGATTTTGTCTTGGCCCATGCTTTAGTTTCATGGAAAATATGCCCAAAGTTTCTCTGTAATGTTGCTGATTAACACAAATAGACAGACCAGCAGAAACATGACGAAAGATTAGTATAATTGATCAAATTCTACAATCATAAAATTGCTATGATTGTATATTTAGGGCAGATTTCTAAACTCTACTGGGCAGTAAAAGTAAAACTGAGTTAGAATGATTATTAGTTAAGCACATTCATTTGTCTTACTGGGCACAGCTCTTTGACTTCCTATTAATAAGACTTCACAAGATATTTCCTTTATTGCATAGAACATGGTGAATAAGTAATGCCTTCAAAAATGTATCTGCTGATTATACAGGAGTTCTCAAATTTCTTTGCTCTGCAGGTTGTCAATTGCTGGAAGCTCATTAGTGACATATTCACTTTGATAGCTTTATAAGGCGTAACTTTTCACACCGGTTGCAGAAAAAGTGTAGAACACATGCAGCTGTTAGCAGTGCCTCAGGTAAAAGCAAAGTGCAGAAAGTCAAAGGAAAATGATCTGGCTCCTGTCTGCCTCTTCAGTCAATCTAAATACAAACACGATTAGACTGCCAGCCCTCTTAAAGTGAATATGAAAAAGATTTCTGGCATCATTACATCTTTATTTATTTACTGTGCATCTTAATTTCAGGGCTTGTCATGAAGCATTAATGCCAGATCCGATTTGATGCAGTAACTTGACAAAATATTTAAGGCAGAAAATGTAAAAAGAAGTGTTCACCGATGTGTAATTTTATGATGAAAGTCTATTAGAATTAGGAGTCACCTTTAAAAGAGGTCTGAAAATTGCCACTTCTATGTGACTTTTTAAAGCTACGTGACGCAACTAATGTAGTTCTAAGGTGGTCACAGAGTTGGTGGCCAAATTGCGGGCACACCAATTACAAAGCTGCTGGAGTAAAAACTGCACATGTCCCAATTATGAAAAACAAGATAAACTGCTGTGGTAAGAAATAACAGTCATTACGTTCACAAGGTTCACAGATGAAGAGAAACGGACAACAGTTCAGTCTATTCAGTTTTAAACCAGCCAGAAACTACAAAGTTTCTAGCTCTCTGTTATTTTTCATCTAAGATATTGCATATTTGTTGTATTTTCAAGATATTTTTAGAATTTTCAAGACATACATAGTCTACAGCCACATTGGCAGCTTTATAAGACCACATTGGGTTCATTTCTAATGTTAGGAAGCTAGCTAGTCCAACGCTGTGATGCTCTTGTAGGCATACTAATACTGTTGCTGAGAAATAAATAGTATTAAGATACATGTGTTTGGAATTACACTGAAGTAGCAAGAACTTCACTAGTAGGGGAGAACGGGGTTTGTTGTCACACTTTTTACTTTTTTGATGATTGCTCATCATCAAAACATCTTTCAATAGTCATTCCGACATTAAATTGAAGCTTAAGGTGTTGGCTTGAAATGTGTATTCCTCTCATTTTCCAACTCATTGTAAAAAAGAGGCAATTAACTATTAAAGACACTCTGACACATTGTGACAACCAACCCCATCACGAGGATGGTTGTCACACACTATGGGGTTGGTTGTCACAATGGTATTTCAATGGGAAAAATCTTTTAAATAAGGCAAGAAGGCAGAACTATTTTTGAATGTTTAATTGCACTGACAAGTGATAGGCCTACATAACTTAATGCATTTTAACATACAATGAGCAAGGAACATGAAGAAGAAACACATCTTTAGGCCAGCCTATATAACAACATAAAGAACAAAACAAATAGGCCTAACAATAATGGCCTACTCAACTAGGCTACATGCAGTCACTGTCTTAGTTACAGTGATGGCAAATGTAGGGTCTGCGCACTCCAACTAATATCACCGTGCATGATTTTGCCAACATAGAGAATGTGCTACCAACTCCAACTGGAATTTTTTTGCTAGCATCAAGGCTAACAACCATCTAACAACTACTTAGCTAGTTAATAAAAATCTAAACTATAGCTTTCCCCTCACACTTTGTAAGGGTAACACTTGTTTTGTTATAAATCCATCGTTTTAAAAGCCTAGAAGTAAAATACTGAGGAGCTGAATATTTACAATTTGACATGAAAAACACAAAAAGTCCTCTCACCTCAAGTTCAGCTGTCTTACTCCAGAGAAGACTATGTAGGTGAGCTCTGATCCTAATTCTGGAAATGTCCATACCCCAATTTGAGAGACAATGCCCTCTGGTGGCGAGATATAACGAGTGTGCCAACCAACCCGGGTGACAACCAACCCCGTTCACCCCTACTGAAAATGTGCCTTATAAAGAGAACTTGTTTTTGAAGGGCAGTCTATTGCAGGAAACAATAGTGTCACACATGCAGAACCCATATGGAACAGAGAATGCAGCAATGATATAAACTGATTACTTACAACTAACTATTGACATTCTGCGATCATTCGCGATAAAAAAAATCTATCGACATTACAGCCCTTCCAAAAACTTATGTAGCAGCTTGTAATGCTAGCTTAAAATGACCAACAATTTTTCTAGTTTCCTATGTCTTCTTTCTAACTCTGGGAATATTGTAAAACCCATAACTCACAGCATATGTACAGCTATGACCGCAGCATTCTTTATCTTGTTGTAAGTTGCTTTGCAATACTAAATGCTAGCCGGCTAACATCACTTTTGGATTCGTGTTGGTTGTGCAGATGCAAATGGAAAAAATACATTTTGCAATATATGTTTTTTTGCTTTTAAGTTGGCAATACTTCTCATGGGGACCCCAATCCATTTCTAATATTATTTTTTTGTTCATTATAAATATCTATAATCCACCACTCTATGAAATGACCATCAAACTCAGAAGTTATTTATATGAATAGAGAGAGTGATAACAGCTAGTCTCAGTCTCTTCTAAGTTTTGAACAACTGTGGGCTGTGCTGCCTGAAAAGTCTTATTAACCTGGGTGCCATTCATTAACATCACATTATTCATATGCATTTCTATACTGGACTCTATGCAATTCCAATCCTGCAACAATTACACACTTATCAAGGATTAAGGGATCCTATATTTAGGAGCGGTTACAGAGATAAGCAATTATTTTCAGGATTGAACAAATTCAAATTAGAGCCACTCATGCAAGCTTCTCTGTTAATGACTGTATAATTCCATTTATTAGACTTGCAGCAAAATACTTGCAATAATGTACTTCAAGATGGAAAAAAATAACCTTAAACCAAAGCAAGATTTGGTTGAGGCTGCAAATGGATAAAATGATGACTGCCAGAGCAAAGCTACATCAAAAACTGCATTAGGTACCCACTCTGTTGCATTATGTTGAAGATGAACTCAACTGTTGCCATACAAGCTCAGAGAGACATGGCCAGCGAGTTCTCCTCTTCCTGAAATAGCCTGCAGAATTGTTTTAAACTGATAACTGGGAAACTGGCTGCTGGCCAGTAGCATGCCCCAATGCCTCATGGGATATTAATGGCAGTCCAAGCCGAAGCAGGTTCTGCAGGGGGAATAGATCCTAGAACCAGAACAGCACATCACCCTTAATCAGAGCTTTAAAATCAGCTGTGAGTCTGCTAATGGTTTCATTTCTGTCCAAGGATGTCTCCATTTGGTATTGAATGGGAGCAGGGAGGTGTGCTCTGAGGCATGTTGTAGGAATACATGTTTCTGTGCTGAACACACACATATGATAAGGTCCTTTTCTACAAGTCCTTTTCTTTTACTGTGCATGGGGGAGTTGTTCAATATAGATTTTGATACAGAAGTGACCTCTGTTCTGCACATGTGTAACTGTGGTGATGGTAATATAATGGTAACTGTATATTTGACTTTGATGACCTCAGAGATTCAGACTTTACAGGTGTTGTAGATCAGAGCCCTTTGTTCATAATATCTTCTTCTGTGGTATATTTCATTCGTTTTGCTCCTGCATTCTCCCCTTGTACGGTTCTGCTTGTGGGAGAGCTAGTTGTCGCTTCTTTGGGCAGATATATTGGCTTAATTAATCCATTTATTGGCAGTAGAAATAATGTAGAGGTTCTGTTTCACTTTGTGTTTCTCAGGTATGACCTTCTGTACATGTGATTTTACTCCATGCCTAATGTTTGGCTACTGTTGTCTCTTTTGTACATCTCTGTCTAGTTTCACTAAAACTGTATCAATGTGTACTATAAATTTCTATTGATAAGTCTGTCCTTTGCCTAAAAAAGGACCCTTAACTTATTGAAAATGTGCATCTTTTGCTAGCGTTCCCTCTTTGCACATCTCTGTAGCAGTGTGCAGAGTAAGTTCATACCCGCTCCTGTGGCCTATTAAAATTTTCAATAGCATAAAGAACAGGAGGTTGTCCTTGAGGATGTCCTTCCAGTTACTCGTTGGGGCTACAAAGTCTTTTCTTTTTGCCAGATAATCCTTATTCTGAGCTAGAGCGCCACAAACCAGCCAACACCATCCATGAATAAAACCTTATTCCAGAGAGATTTGACACTTTTGATGCAATCTGTATATCTGTTGCATGCGAGAACGGCTTGTCACTGGATGACAGGTGTCACTTGATGGACTTGATTAGTACATGTTAGTCTACTTGCTGTTTCAGATCTGACCCAGTATCAGTAAAGTGTTGTCCAGTGATTACAGAGAGGTAACATTAATATGTGTTACAAGGGGCATCCGACTTGGGAGAAAGTAGTTTGGTTGAAAATACAGGATGTCCCAGATAACACAGGACGGTTGGCAACCCTACCCCTGTGGTAGAGCAGCTGCAGCGAGCAGCAGAATTAACACAGAGGTTCTGTTTAATTTCATGCATCTTAGGATAAATGGTAGTAAGCCATGAAGACAATACCCCAACACAACACAGTCCACGGGTAACAACTGTTCTGTACCACAGCTACATGTGAAAACCACTTTATACAGTGCATGCAGGGGGTTTTCATTAGTAAAGACTGACCACTTCTTGAGCTCCTTTCCTCTCTGAACTCTCCATCTTTGCCTCTCTCTCCCTGTGTCGTGGCTAGCTGGGCTGCTGGTAGATAAATATCAACTCCTCTGGCAGCAGTCTCCATGTACATTTCCCCAGTGAGCCAACGGGCCCCTTGATGAAAGCCATCCGTCACTGCTGCCGGATGACCTGTCTGCGCTGACCACCGCAACACCTCCACCCTGACCAGTAGACTGTGAAGGGGATGTCTCCATGAGCACCCTCAGCCTCCACCAAATCATGATTTAATGCCTTTAATTTACACCTTCTCCAGGGCTTATCAAAAGGTTAGCTCAGGAGCATTGAGACGAGTTTATAAAGGCCGTGCTGGGACACTGCAACATTCGACTTCGGCTGTGTTGTTACGCCCTAAATTTTTAACACTGATTTGTTAAGTGATACGAAATTTGATTGCTGCCATAAGTTCCCATTAAGCGTCAAAGCCGTGGCACATTTTGGCAAGCTGAGCATGTTTTTCTGTTGTCGTATCCCAAGGGGCAAGACAAGAGAGAATGATGTGAGGCTGAGTGAGATTAATGCGTGCTAAATGGAACATGTGCTGGGATGACAGTGTAGATGAGGAATGATGCCTCTGCAGGAGATGGAGAGTGACAGGTTGAACAGAACATGGTAGAGTGGGGGATATTCCCATGAATATTTCTCCCAAATATTTAGAGAACATGGAAGAGCAAACAGTTGATGCAGGCGTAATCAGCGTCGCAGGCACTGTATGCAATTTGCTGCAATATTTCATCACAGACGTCACATAGCAGTGGTCTAATTGAAAGTGATGAAATGGTATGTTAGGGAAGCTGTGGTGGGCTAACAGTATGCCTAAACAAATCCCATGCAGGTCTTTATCTGTCGTGGGCCATCAGGACCAATTTATGACTGTCATCATCATCACTTGAAGTAATGTCATTGGAGGGCATATGGAACAGTAAATCCTGTTCCCGGGTTCCTCGTTACTGTAAGTGTGCCTCCTACACAGGCAATCAAAGAGATAATTCATGTAGCAATATGCTCCTTGCAGGTCAGAACGGGACTGAGGATGCACAAAACATGGAAGGCGAAGAGGTTTTAATGAAGAACATGGAGCTATAAATGCTAATCTGTGATGGAAACCTTGAAAATCCATCAGAAAGTAAAACAGTGCAATTGCTTTAAGTGCATCATATAGTCTGTGTCACTCAAAGGCAAACTGAAAAGTGTTCTCTTGACTTAGAAAGCTAAGGGTTCCTGGTAGATCGGTAGGTATCAAGTAGAAGTTCACGCAAATTCTAGCAAATCAAAAGAAAAGAACACTTTCTAATTGTTTATGGATCTCTAATGTTTCTTTACCTAAATATTATGGAATTGGCCAAGTATTTGTTTTTTGGAATCAGCTTTAAAGATCAAATTTTCAAAAAGTACTAGTAAAAAAACAGTATCAATCAAGATGTTTTCAGGGAAGTAATTATTCTTTGGTATCTAAATGTATGGTATGTAAATGAGAAAAACAATGACGTTGAGGTCTAAAAATCTTTATAAATGGATCAAAAAATAAAATGTTGTCCACATAGTCTTTGCCTGTTAAACAGTGAGATATCAGGAGAAGCTAAAAACGGCTGATGAAGATTTTCTGCTAGTCCGTAAGCAAAATAAAATTCTGTTTTAATCAAGTGGAGCGCTGTTAGTGTTTTTGCACTTCAGACACTGGACAGTTTTGGTTTTGTATAGAAAACAGGAGCTGTGAGTGCAAAAAATACTGTTGTGGACACAGGCCGTAACATAAAAAACAGTGTACACTTTACTTCATATAGGACCTTTTATGTGGCTTAATTATGTTTTTCTTCATGATCCTGTCTGCATCACTACACAGCTTAGCTTCTGTGTCTACTGATATTTATAAAATGTAGTACACTTACTACTGATAAGTCCCTTATACACCTCACAAGAACCAAGTGAAATATGTTTTTGTATGTTTTTTGTGATTTTAAGTGAATCAGTTATTTACCATGCAGTTACCATACAGGTTGTGCTCTTGAGTTGGATGAATTATATAAGTTTAGAGTTTTTCTGGTGGTGCCTTGCACTGAGACTGTTACCCTACCTCACCAAATTTACTCTACAAATCACAACAAGAGTTCCCTGCTGGGTGGACATTGTTCCCAGCCCTGTGAGTTATGTCTGTTAATAGACACAAATAGTACAGTTTTCCTATTTTATCTCAGAGTTTTCTTATTTTTTAATCCACAAAGGCTGCAGGCATGATGACTAAGCTTGACTTACTGTTGAAGAAGATACTTTTGACCAAAGAGGGAGTTTAGATTGCTCAAGTAAGTATCCTTTAAGTCACAAAAGACTTGCTCAGTGCACACAAACCATGTGTATTATGAGCACCCTGGGGACCTGTGTTACTAATCCCAAATGAACACTGCTTTGTTTAGCATTCATTGTGTTCTGCCAAAAAGAAAAGATTAGGTGGACTGACTTTATAACCCATCAAAAAGTCTGAAGAGAATGGACTACTTTAAAGGAGGCTAAACTTACGTTTGTTAACTGACACCAAAGTTTTATAATGTGTTTATTTTGATGTAACCTCATCAAGAAAAGCAAATAAAGCAATTAAGCAAATAAATAATATAAGTAAAGAAAAAGAAAAAGAAACGATTGTGCAAGCTACCACTAGCATTCTTCTACTAGCATGCTTGCACTAGCAGATGTGCACCAAAGTTACAGAGTAGTTTGATTAGCATTAGTTGGTCTCTACTCATGTTGGATAAACTATTGTAGCTCTACAGTAATGAGTGCTATGGGTTATGTGAGGTGGATGTTTTCTTTCAAGGTGTTCAGTTTAATTCAAACAACACAGATAAGACACTAGAGCATAACAGCACATTATCACATAATTTTTTACTCACCCTTACTTTCAAAATGACAGACAGCAAGATAGAATAACACAACCTTTCTCTAGTACTAAATGAGGTATACTAGTCTCACTGAGTGCTATCTTCATCTTCAAGTGATGGGTAAAGATTTGAATCAATGGAAACATCTGTATGACCCCTAAGCCAGCTCAAATTATTATGACCTTGACAAATGGATTAAGGCACTAGATAAATCTACACAGTGGCCCACTAAACTTATAATATTTACTGAGTATACAGACTTTCAATGTGCAGGAAGTCCAACTAAGTGCATTTCTTTTCACCTTAAGGAAAGGCGAGGCTAGCTGTTTCACCCTGTATATAGTCTTTATGCCAAATTAAGCTAACCAACTGCTTCTGGCCATGGCTTCATATTATTGTACTAACTGAAGAGTGTAATATTGACCTTCTGATCTAATCAGTAAAATTTGTTTCCATCCCCATGACCACTGAGCTAGCTCCACTGATACAGACCTTGTGAAGTGGAGGAAAACCCCTGACAAAGCTGGTAAGTAGACTCTGGTTGGGATGTATTGTAAAACTTTAAGTAATATTTAAGGTATATTCAGACTTTCAAAGTGCAAAAAGGCAGACAAAGTTGTTCTTTGTAAACAGCGTTAAAAGATACTCTTGCAGTGCGTCCAGCAAATGAACTGGTTTATCGCCTAACCTCCTCTTTTTATTTGATAGAAAACATCAAAACAACCATCTCCAGCACTCCCAACTAAAGCATTGTTCTGTTTTAAGGGGAAACGTGTTTACTCATTATAGATAACCCAATTCAATCGTGTTTATATCCTTACTGTCAGAACACACATATGTTCCTAATTTACCCTCTACATCGCAGCTTTTATTTCATTTGCTTCAAAAGCAAACACACGCACACACACACACAGGCTTGTTTCTGTTACTTTGTTCTGGAGAATCTCCCTTTTACTTTGTCTTAATTCTAATCTTAAAAATAAACTAAACTCCTCAGAGATGCTGGAAGCACATCTGCAGCCCTGCACACAAGCAGAGATAATGAGGTTGCTAAAGAATAGAGAAAAAGAAAAAAGAAGGAAAAGTTAGTTTGCAAGAGGAGATTCCTCCCAGGCAGTCGAAGCTGTTGTGTATATATTTGTGTGTATAAAGCAGAGCAGTCTGATTGTGTTGGTGTGTGTGAGTGTGTGGGTATGTGTGTGTGTGTGTGTGTGTGTGTGTGTGTGTGTGTGTGTGTGTGTGTGTGTGTGTGTGTGTGTGTGTGTGTGTGTGTGTGTGTGTGCTGGTGGCCATCGATGGAAACAGAAGGTGTTGTCTGGCACTTCAGGCCATTCACACAGACTCTGGCTTTGAGTGCTGAGTTATATTAACAACTTTGCCAGTTTGTAATTAATGTGAATCTGCTGTTGAGCTTAATGTGCCCTGTTCTTTGTCTTTGGAGCCATTTTGACATGTTGTAGGAATACTCTCTGTGGAAGATAAAAGGACATGATTTTTATCACTACACAAAAAAAATGACCAGAATTTAATGATTCTGAATGTAGTCTTATTTTCCGACAGTTAGAGAAGCCATTTTTATATCCAAACATCAAAATTTATTTTCCACATTCCTTTTATGTGTGCCTTTTGTTTTTGTTCCTTATGCTACAATTTTATAATTCCATCCTTGATACACCTGTATGGTTCTAGTGTCTCTTTCAGGAATACAAATGTCACTTAATGTTTATACAGTTTTAAGTTAATACATGGTCTATGATTTGGTTGCTGAACATCTAAAGAATGATCATTTTCATATCAACTGAGTTATTTTATAAGCGTAATCAGTCAGTTTGACCTCCCTCAGTTCTCATTGAATATGGGATTTGTAGTTTTTTTTCTGGTTTACATCAGTAACAACCACATAATTCTTGGAATAGGACTGTTCATCAGATAAAAGAAGACATTTGAAGACTTTGAAAAAAATGAAAAGTATTTCAAGGTCATGCATTTCAAGCAAATGATTTATTAAAGACGCTGTGAGAAATTTTTCACTGAATTTGAAATACTGTCACTCATATACTGATGCCTCCTCATGACCTACATCATAAACTGAGATTATCAGGAACAAGATTGGTCATTTCTTTAAACTGAATTTTTAGGGCCTGGGTTTGAGTTCTATTTTACGCCTAATAAAGATGACTTTATCTCCGACACTCACCTTGAAGTGTCTATATTTGGAACTCTGCTGGTAAAGGGAGATGTTTCTAATACATAATTTTATTTTAACAAGATGCTCTGTAATCATGTCTGATCCTGTAGCAGGATTCACAAAACCATTTAAGTTTTCTGTTGAAGTGTTGTTTTAGACGGAGCAACTCTACAACAGGCTTTGCTAGGTAAATGAGTTAAAACTGCTGTGAACAGGATTCAATGTACAAATGCTTCACTGCTCTTTGAGGACAAGAGAGTTTAAAAATTGTGCATTTTTATGTTATTTGGACATTTATTGGGACACTGGAGCACTTATCATGTCTCCTTGGCTGTGACGGGTAATGTTAACCCACTATGTACAGTATGTGCATCTTTTGAAAGCTAACTAACACTGATATAAAGAGTTGACAAAGTAGTTAAAGTAGTAGTAGTAGTTATGTATTTAAAATGTGTATGTAGTTACGGGGCGCTGGTGGCCTAGAGGTCTAAGCAACCCACATACAGAGGCTACAACCCTCATCGCAGGGGTCGCCGGTTTGATTCCCGGCCGGTCGACCATCTCTTGCATGTCTCCCCCCACTCCCTGCTCCCCACATTTCCTGTCTCTCTTCAGTTGTCCTATCAAATAAAGGCAAAATGGCCAAAAAATGTGTACATAGTTACAAAATAAAACATGACCTCACCACTCTGCATCCTGCTAAAAGTTGTCTTGGACAAAATATAATATTTAAAAGAAGATCTTTATTCCGTTCATTTGCTTCTACAACAAATGGACACTTTGGCAAAGCCACATCTTTACAACAGTGGATGATAGTGTTCATGGGAAATTCAGTCTTCATCCCAGAAAAACAGAATCAAAAACACATGGAAAACTCCTCATAGTGCCTGTAATGAATCAAGGGAACAATACGTGATTCATAATGAGAATCATCTTCAGTAGTAGTCTCATTCATAACAGACAGGGCTAAATTTTTCCTTTGTTAATGTAAACCATTATTCGAGCCTTTCTCCCTCTGGGAGAGGTATTCAGGAAATTTCGAGCTACACATGACTGCTTTTACTGAAATCATTTTATGTAATACCAGGAAATGTGTGATGGTCAAACAGCCCAAATTATTACAGTGCAGTCTGCAGTTTGTAGCAGTAGTATGATATTACTTTCTCCTAGTTTTACCCTTTTCTTTCTGCTCAGTCTTGAAAGAAGACTCTGGTGTTCCCAACCTGAAAAGTTTCGAAGTCTTGTAACAACTTAACCCTTCCCCATTGGCAAAAGCAGCCTGTGAAGAAAGTGATCATCAAAGCAGACAAATTTACACCTAGCAAAGTATCATGAGTCCTGCAATTTTCACACAGACCCAGTTTTTTTTTATTCCTCCACAGCAATACCAGGAAAACAGCCAAGTTTGCCACTTTCCAGATGGAGGCTGGGCTTTTGAATAATGAGATGCTCAAAAAGTTGTGTTTGAATGTCTGAGCTACAGTGTTTACAAAAGTGCTGATCCTTACACTGGTGCTGGAGACCACTGTACATTGATGCATACTGTGCATACAGTTTGCAGTCTCATGCACCAATCATAGGTTCATTTAGTTTCTTTGAGTATTAATTGTAATGTTTGCATCGGGATTCTTTCGACTGTTTTCATGTCAGTGTTTTTAAAGTTACCAGCACAATTTTGATAATTTCCACTCTTACTTCATTAAATTGTTTTGCGATTTTGAAGCATCACAATGTCAAGTCTATATTGAAATTGATAGATACAGTAGAAGGTAGGTGGACAGGAGAAAAATGCAGTATGCAATTTTATTTTCTTCCACAGGCTTGTTTACACAGCTCCAAGATGAGTCTCCTCTCCCCCTTCATTTTTATCAAGGCATTCCTCCTCTTCCAGTCAGCGCTCACACAAACAAACACACATATACACACACTCTCACACACACACACACACTGCACATCTCTCTATGTAGCGGCTTCTTCCTCAAATAGAAAAATGTGCACTAAAACATGACAGCTCTGGCGGCTAGTCTCCGAGAGCAGCCCCACTCTCTCTGGCCTAGATTCTTTCAAATCCGCTCTGGAAGTGCCTTCGTCCTCAGCTGCACTGCCAGCCCGCCAGAGAGAGAGAGAGAGTGAGCGAGCCATCTGGCTGCACGGCGCATCAAATCCCAATCTGTGTTAATTTGAGTGTTAAGGGCCATTGTTTATTTTAGAGGGAAAAAAAGAGGAAGAGGGGATAAAGAAAGGCCTCACTCTAAGGATTAATAAACCCTTTTATAGTTAAAAAGTTTGCAGCTAAGTTTCTGCAGACGTGCCAGACACACTGCAGGTTACTGCTGAAATTTAGATGTAACTAACCTGGCAGAATAAAGATTTAATTTAGTTACAAGACAGGAGTTGTTATTGAATTCTCAAAATATGAGGTGAATGCTTAACTGGAGCATTTTTATAAATAAAACAAAGTACTATGTAGGCCAGAAATCCTGCTGTGCAGATAAAAGTAACTGTGCTGCGTTTTTTTTCTATCACCTGGTGAAAATATTTGGACCCCCATGGGCTGCCATTGATGTGGATATGTTTTTTAGTCAGACCCCATTAACTAACATCACGTTAGCAGGTTTTTAGAAGAAATTTTGATCTTAGGACTTTCTTTGATTGATACAGAAACTATAAATATCCAGCGAAACAAACATATAGATGAATATTCTATACGCTAACATCCACTACAGAGCTATACAACCCTTTTTACTTACTCTATCGCTTCACCCCCACTCCCTGTCTCTCTTTCTCTCCTCTTCTCTCACTCACTCACACACACACATTACACACACACATGCCACCCACCCTGACACATGGTGTGTTATGCAATGGGTGATGCCTAATTACCACTGACATCGCGGAGACTGTTCACTGTGAAATTAATCATGACACAGGCGTCAGCTTTTGATATTTTTTTTTTCGCCAAGTTGCTCTGAGTTTGTACCAGCCGATGTAATTAATAAACCAAATGCACACAAACACTGATTAGACACTGACACTGATGTCTTAATAATAACCCGACACCTTAACAGAAAAAATTAAAAACCCAGCGCCAGGTGCCACAGAGTAAAGATAAGGGGAGGAAAGTTGTTGCAGTAGAAAAACAGGAATACTGACTAATTATATTCTATCAGAATGAAGCTGTTTTTGCCTTTTACTCTGAAAAAAATAGGACTAGGCTAGCTGTACAGTAAAATGATGAAAGAGTTCCTATGTAACAAGGATGGATCTACTTCTACGGAAGTTCTCTGCAGCTGTGTGTCCACAGTAGCTTGCAAAAAGGCTACAGTGCTATTTATAAATCATAGCATAGCATTGTACTGGAAAGCGCTTACAGTACACCCAGTCATGCATAACATAAACAGTTGCTTTTCAGTTAGCAGAAAAACCTTGCTGTTACTTTATTATTACAAATAGATGAAGTGAGACTCCAGAAATGCAGCCTGCCTGAATCTGGCATAATTAATGTGACATGCAGCTCATCAGTGCACAAACCTCTAGCAGAGCTGCTTGCTCATTTTGAGACATTTTTTTACCGCCTCAGCAGCAAATGATCTAAGCAGATTGGGACAAGATGCAGGAAGGCTGATATTTTTGTGAAAATTAGATATTGTTTACTTCCTATGAGGACATTTTTTTTTCCCACCACACACCTGTGATTAGCTTTCATCTCAAAAAGGCTTCAAAGCGTAATGAATCAGAGTTGTTCTTAAAGAAAACACAAAGAAGACTTGTTTCCCAAATGTTTGGGAACTATTAATAGAGTTGTGGTTCCAGTGTTTTGTAATTGGAGCAGGAGCGTCTTATGTGTGTCTTGCAAAGTGCACAATTAAGCCATTTCAGGATTCCATGATCGGTCTTTACAGTATATCCTTCAAGCCTTGCAGCTTTTGCACTTTGGTTTTCTGTTTTCTGCAAAGCCAATCCTTGGCTTTGCAATTCTTTGGCTTAGAGGGGTCACTGAGTGCATCAACAAAAATGTCTCAGAAAGGCTTGAGAATAACGCTTGGAAGTTATCTTTTTCTTTTCAAACATGTCTCCCTTTACCTTTCAATGCACTTTTGTTTAGTTATTTTACCTTTATTTTGACTGTATTCAGTTGTAAAATAACAGGAAATAAGGCAAAAGACAAAGAACTACAAGAACAAGAACAAGAACAACTTTCTCTTGGGTTGTGATTTGACAGTTAGGGCCTGCATCCACTAACAGCTTTTTTTTGGTATCCCTGGCAGCACCAATGACCTCATCGTCAAGCGTCTTTTAAAGGTGCTTACTGTTGGTAAGTTATGAAAGTTGCTTCTCTGCACCTTCTCTTCCTTTGGGAGTGACCTCAAAGTCTGTTTTAAGTTGCTCAATATGATTATCATTTTTTTCATTTAAGGTCATTTTATGAAGAAAACAAAAACAAATGATAGAAATCATGTCATAGCATTAGCAACAGCTCTAAACCTGCAAATTGTACCTTAACAAAAGAGTCAGGATAGTTTCTTCTTTATTTTTAAGTTGTGTTTTTTGGAATTTTTGCCTTTATTGGATAAGAAAGCTGGAGAGAGACAGCAAATTTTGGGAGTAAAGAGTGGGAGAAGACATGCATCAAATGGCAGAGGTCCGAAGTCAAACCTGGGACCGCTGCACCGAGGACTATAGCCTCTGCATATGGACCGCATGCTTAGACCGCTAGACCAATGGCACCCAAGTTATTTTTCTCTATGTGCAGACCTCCATCACTGTTGTTGACAAGCGTATATCTTCTTGATTTTGATTGGTTGGTGATGGAGCTGTGACATTGAGTATTTCAGTCTTGATCTATTTTCAATGACAAAGAACAGCTGATACCAAGAGCATGTTGGGAATGCTGAGCACAGGAAAAACTTAACTGCATTGTTTGTTTGTTTTTAACAGAAAACAGGCACTGCCAGGGCAAAAAAAAGCCAAAGTGGACCACTGGCCCTTGATGTTCCATGTCTGAGTCCACCAGGATTTTCAGTTCTCTAGTCATTTTGATTGATATCTTTATGTTTATTGTCTGTTTCCACTGGCCTGGTGATAGAGGGAGTAGAAGCTATCATGATAGTATTGAAGACCAATAACAAAAATGAATGGATTAACTGAAACCTAAAAATATTCATTGTATTAATTGTGAATTTTCCATAATGGAACTAAACAAAGTATATTGTATCTAAATCCTGGGAAATTAATATGTTATTTTTTTGTTTGTGCTCCATACCATGTGGGCATGGACCTGAGTCAGCCAAATTAGAAATGAAAAAAAAAAGAAAATAGTTTATTAAAAAGACCCAAGGTCCATGTACAATTCTACAATGTTTCTCCATACTGGTAAACTAATTATTAATTGTTCAGTACTTCCTCTATGGCATGTGCTCATAGTCTTGAGCTATGTTAAGTAATTTTTTTATAAGTAAAGGGATTGTGGAGTGTTGGTTGGTACAGTTGGTAGAGCAGCTGCCACATGTGCAGAGGCTACAATCCTCATCGCACTGGTTGTGGGCTCAATTCCTGGTCCCAACATGATTTTGTACATGTCATCCCGCTCTCTTTCTCAACATCATCTGTCTCTCTCAAGCTGTCCTATCAAACACAGGGGCCCAAAAGATCATCTAAAAAATGGGGGAGGATCTGTACTTTTGACAAAAAGTCACAGAGAAGTGAAGCAAAAGAAAGAAGTTTGAAAACATCCTGAATTTGTTTTAACAAATAAATTGCACAGACCCATATGAGCAAACACAGACACACTGATACGCACAAAATGCTGAAATCACTAGAGATCCACTTCTACACAACACAGTTGTTTCCATGCAGAGCCCAGATGCTTTAAACTAAAGCAAAGCTTCAGATGGGGTTCATATTGCTTCACTCTCTATTTGCTTAAAAAACATGATCTCTTGCTGAAAGCGTGTGTACATGTACACAGTGTGTGTACCTTATGTGGCAGACAGGAGCAGAAGGTAACCTTTCTAAATAACACACAAACAGCTAGACAGTGTATCAGAGTATCAGAGGCTTTTCTAATCCTCTCCCCTCCTGTTTTCTGCTCTCCTCTCGTTTCTACTGTATCTCTACATCACACAGAGACACTTTGAGATTCGCTGTTTCTCGGGCTTTGTTCTGACATGCAGTTGTCTATGGGCTTCACCTGCCAGCCTTCTTCAGGTCAACAATTTCTGAAGGATGCTTCAGGAAAAAGGGCTTAGATGCGTCATTGTTATCCATTGCCCAAGACTGCTTTAATAGTTTTTTTATTGTATATATATATTGTACAGAAAACAATGACATTAAAAACTACAAGATAGAAATTGTCAGCCTTGTAGATTGATGGTCTAGTTTGTTTCTGTACATCATAAAGAGCTAATTTTTAAGTTTCATAGCCTACAAACTCATCACAGGGGCTTTAAGTGTAACTTGCATTTCCTTTTAATGCTACTTTGTTGTTGTAGTCCACTGCAGTTTGACTATTTAGTACATGGTGAGATAAATGTTGATATTCTTTGAAGGTGTCCAATGAAAAATGGAAGCACCTCAAACAAGTCTGGGGTGTTGAAAATCGGCTCCCCAAGCAAATGTACTATCAAACATCTGCAGTGTGATCCATCTTCTGAAAAACTCAAACCCAGTAAAGTCTAATAGACCTTTTGGTGGCATTCTGTCTTAAATTTAAAATACCACAGACTGCCAATAAATTTGCTCTGAGCAGGGTAGAATAACAGAAGTTGTTTTTTAAATATAGTGAATAACCTGCAAAACATTTACTAAGCTGTTCCAAATTTCTGGTGCAACAAAATTAAATACATTAATATTTCAACACCAAACATAAATGTACAAAATGCAGTCTGAAGCTCACACTACCTTGGCATCCACAAGCAGGCACCAGGAATATCAATTCATAATGTACTTGACACAGTTTGGTTGAACAACACATTATTTAGTGATAATTCCCTGCATGTTAATAATCTGATCTGAAGCCAGGCTGTTGCCTATACGCCGTGTTCTCACTGATATGTATTTCTGACGGCGCAGAGGATAAACATGTTATTTATCATCAACATGTTTTCAGTAGTCATTGCTTAAGTAGGATGAACAAACCCCAGGTGGTGTACACATAGTACGAGAGACTATTTTTTCTTAAGGGAGGCCGGCTGAATGCATATAATTCAGTGTTTAAAGAATACGTGCCAACCGTGCAGTAGGGCAACTTAAGGTGAACAGCAATCTGTGTCAAAAACGGGACGGTGAGGCTGCCTTATTTATGTGGTCTGAGTCGCACCAGACACACATGAAGACTTTGCATAACACAATATTTATTTTCTATGAAACCTTGATTCTCATTCTCACTTACACATTAATTTAAAGATTGCAGCGTCTTTGCCTCTTTTAGCGACTGTAATAATGCATTTCTTCTCTGATGTATTTCATTACCTGATTGGAAAAAACGCCTTTATGTGAAATGTGTAAATGTTCACACATAAAGTCACACTTGAGTGGTGCTGTCAGTATTTTGTCCTCTGGGAGAATGAAGTAAAACCTCACAAACTGGTTGGGTAACTCTTTAATATTTTCATTTACATCACTGCTTCAACCGGTCACACTATATCTGTTATGGATCATGCACTATAAGAAAACATCAGATGAACAGGTGAAAGCAGAATCTAACTTTTTAAAAATGTATCCAACAGTTTTATGTCCTACCTTTAATTGCCCGAGTACAATCTCTGCCAAAAGATTCAAATGTTAGGAAGTTAATTTCAAGTAATCATTCCTAATTCCTTCCCATTATAATCACTTAAAAACTCACATTTTATTCAAACGTTCTGTTACCTTAGGCTCTTGACCAATCTCCCGACACCGACCATTGATGTAGCCTCCTTATAACATGCTAGTTCCCATAGCAACCCTTGGGAAAATTCAATTGGATATACCAAATCTTTGACCTTCATTAGCACAAGTATTCTCATGCAACTGTAGGGTTATTCAGAGGCATCAGTATGTACTGCTATACTGAATAATCTATAGTTAGCTATTGCGAAAGGGCATATGTATGAAAAACAGGCCAGAAATGCATGAAATGTAGCATAATATGCAATATTAAAAGTCATTGGACTGAGTGGTGGTGGGGGGTTCAATCCAGTGGCCAAACTAACAGAGCTATCACTAAATCTGCCATCCCCCTTATCATTTAAGTGCAATATAGAGTCTTAGTCTTTTGGTTTACCAGCCCCATATTTTACTGTTTTGGTTAACTGCTCCTCTCAGTGTTGTTTTAATTAAGTCAGGCAGCTGTTTTCTGTTGATAAGCTCTATTAGACCAAATGTACGCTACCTAAACAGTACCAAATGAAGGAATGTTAGCAACCAGGAAATGAAAATGGCAGCTTAAAAGACAGACATATTCCTCAGAAGTTGTTTTTCCTCAGAAGATAACTCGTATTTCTCTACGTCTCTTGAATGTGGAAACTTTCTTAAAAAGTGTTAGGGTTTACGTATACAGCCAATTTACACTGCCCTCTAGTGGACATAAAATCATAACCTTAATGGTAGAGGATAAATAATTTAGCTGTAGACTGTGTAAAAGAAGTGGACTTAGCTACTGTATCATCACTGTTTAGTTTGTGAGCTACAATTTTAAAGCATCTAGTTAAGCATGTTAGTCATAGCTACATTGTTTTTCTGGAGGCAGAAGAGACCTTATTTGATACTAAGTTATCAGACGTATAGTCTGTTTTCTTGGCTAATCCATTAGCTAGCTAACAAGTTAAATACATAAAGTGTTTCCAACAAAACTGACTTCTATCCATGGTGGCAGCTGGCTGGAGTTTCAGCCCGAGCTCAATAATAAAACTACCCAAGCTAGCGTTTACATCTCTGCAGGGACAGTGAAACAAACCATGTTTTTTTAAAAAACGTTTTCTCATTACTACTGCCAGCTGTCTCCTTTACTGAGAAAAGATGGCAATAATATTTACTCCCATGCAATCAGTCAGATGAATTTGCTAACAAGCTAGGTATGTTAAGCACCGACACTGATACTTTCTAACTAGTGCTAACATTTTGATACTGGAATTTACTCAAGAAAAAGCCAGGGCACAGACTTTCTGAAAGGTCTGTAAGACATCAAACTCACATGAATTTGCATCATTTGTCACATTATGCGTGAAAATCTCTTTAAAAGGCCACAAATGCAGCCAAGACGTTAAGTTCAGTGACTGGAATGAACCTAGCTGGCAGCCAGTTGCACCTGACTGATACTTATTACAGATAAGTTAGATGTTTGTGAACTTAATGAATCTGGGAGAGGCTAAAAACATGCTTAGTTCTGTTACATCGGGCATTTGATTTTGCACTCCATGGTGATTGACTCACTTTTGTAGTTCGCCTCAAGTGGCCATTCGAGGAACTACACCTTGAACACCAAAAAAACAAATGGCCAAAGCAACAATCAAAATATTATGTAATAGTGCAAAGTCACCATTTAAATATTTAATCCAGTCCCCCCCAAAAAATAGTTAGTTTCACATCTGGGATACCTTCATTGCCACTTTGGATGTTAATGGGGCTCAAGAATAACTGCTTAACTGGAGCAATAGGCAGCTGAGGGAGGATGGCACTGACAGACTTCTTCCCTGATTAAAACTACCCCAGTAATTACCACTCACGATGGGGACAGGGTCTTCTGCTGAGTTGTCAAGTGTTTTGTTTCAGAGTTAACATGCTCCAATTCACCTGTCCCCACGAGGAAGAGTGTGCACCTCTCTGTACTGCTTTTGGCCCTGTCAGCTCCTGGAGTCGTCTGCTGTGTGTCTAAACTGGAGTGGACGTCGGCTCCTAATCATAGCAATCACTCACTGGAAAAGAATCTCCCTCTCCAAATATGACTTTTTTAAGCTGCTATACATGTTAACATGTGTATTGACATGTATGTTTGTATGTATATAGTATACAGAGTTTTTTGGGCAACTGAGATTATCAGTGATTTATATGCAAGCTCAGTGGGATTAAATGGACCTTGAGTTTTGTATTCTTACCAATGAGGGAGGCAATTATTACTGATTTCATATCAGCCGTGTTCTGCTGTCAGTCTGCAAATTCTTATGCCTCTGTCACTGTGGAAAATGATGTGATGCGAAGCTAAATTAGATTTGCTCATGATGTGTTTGACTGGCACCCATTATGTGCAATGGACAAGTGGGGGCTGCATGAATGAGGCAGGGAAACATTGGGTTATATCTCAATTCTGCTTCTTTTTTCTGAAGCAGGTCCCCATTCATGGGTGATTAACAGGCAGATCAGGGAGGTGGGCAGTGTTGCCTGGATGGCTTTGACTAATCTAACTGCTGCTGCTGCCTCACTCGGGTAATGGCCACAGGCTGGCTTGCAGACAAGCAATGAGGAGAAACATCCCAACTACAGTATAGAGCTCTACTCTTAAAAAAAAAAGCCTAAATCCCACTGTGCAGCCACGTGAAATGCTGCAGATAATGAGTCAACTGAGTGACAACTCTGGAGATTAAACCGATTATTGGTTGTTGTCGGAGTCAATTCAAAGTATACATGCACATCAATGCCATGGCATGTTGGCAGTAAAAACTAAAAATAGCATAATCAAAATGATACAGTTGCAATCATTAAAGTTGTTGTGGTGTCACATATAACACATGCATAACCCCAATCACACATTATGTAAATTACTTTGACTGGTCATGATTTTGGGGCTGTCTTTTATCATTAGTGGCTATTAGATCACACAATAATTTATCTATGATGCAACGAGGGATCTTTAAATGGCTTCCTAAGCTTACAACAGAAGATATCTTCTGATTTAATTGAAAAAGCAACAACAATGATACTGTATACCTTCACAGTCCCTGAGCATATCATTTATATAGCTTTGTTCCTCATTATTTTACAAGTCTGCCAACTTTTGTTGTTATCCCATTCATTATTGAGGAGAAACAACAGCAGTTTAAACTTATTAGCCTAACTTCATCTGAGGTATGGAATAAAGACTTTAATCGTAGTTTGGTGTAGTGAATGAGGTGACATCTTGACCACTCAATGCCAGCAATAGAAATATTGCTCCACCTAGTGGAGGCAGCCCTTATAGTATGAACTGGACATCTGATTTAAAGCACAGGGACGCTTCAGTCAGTATTTAAAAGGTTTTTAAAGATCCATGTTAAATGTAAAAAGAAGCTGGGGAAGCTTCTTCCCCGTCTCTTCACGTCTATGCACGCGCTCCTTAGCAAACCTTTTCAGGGGTGAGAAAAGATGAATGAAGGAATAAAACCATGATAAAGGAGAGAGGACAGATGGTTTGACTCGAAAAGAAATTGTGGCGAGAAAAAACTTAAAGGAAATATTCAAATCTAATGAAAGTAACAGCCTCGCGCAGCCATCCTGAGAGTTTAGTTCACACACACCGCACTGAGCACGGTGCCCTATTTCCAGGCGGCTCTGTCTACCTGCGCTGAGCCCCTCCCCTCTCCCCCCCCCCCCTTCTACCTCCCCTCCTCCTCCTCCCCCTCCTCGGAGTTTGTGTTGCACTCGTTGCAGTAGGAGGGTCCATGTGCACAGAATGACGTCGCGCTGACTTCAAGTCCTACCGACTCCTTCGTTTGTTTTTAATACTCTTTTTATCCGGGGCCCTGAATCGGTAATCTGCAAAATTGCGGCCATAATGTGAGATGATCTGCGGTTGTCGTCCGACCCGTCGCTGTGGTTCGTCCTGTCAGGAGCGGCGGCTCGCTGAGGAGGATTAATACGCAGTTCTGCACTGTGTCTAGCTGTCAAACTGAAAACTATGTATTGGGAAGAGTAGACGGAACACATTTGTTGATATTTATTGACTTTGCTTTGCGTGTCTTTTTTTGCCCTCTGGATTATTTCGCTGCCCAGCAACACGGCCACCTGACAACTCTGAATGTCGTAATTAAGGTAAGGAGAGGACGGAGCTCGCTGTTTGACTGTACATTTTAATTTGTCGCGCTGGCTCTGGGATGAGAATGAAACTCTAAACACTTCACTCGGATAGAACTGCACACGAGCTCGCATCCATTTGGTCTATTTGCTGTGGGAGGGAAATAAAATAACTTCAAATCGGGACCGTTAGCCCCGTGTCAAAAGTCGACATTAACTTTATGTACTTTTTCTGTGGACAGAAACAGCAACAATAGTTTGATGAAAATGACAAGAGGGCTGTTTTAAAAAATCTCTCCACACACCTGTCAAGAAGTACAGATAAGTGGATCGGGCTGTGAAATTCTTCCTGATATGTGACTTAAATAATTGATATCCTCTTCCTTCTGCACTCTCTACAGCTTGCAATTCAAAGAGCGGCGAAAATAAGGACTTTTACTTTGCAAAAACAACTTCAACAGTAGCAACACAGCAAAAACCGTCATTTAGAATTTATTCTGCGCAAACGCAAAATGGAGAGAGTTGCATGGTGTTCAGAGGCAGGGCAATCACGGCAGAGGGAATGGGCTGGAAGTAACATTGTGAAATGTATGATATGTTTAAGTTGAATGTTTATGGACATGCACATAATTTGCATGCAACCTGAATAACTTAAACTCAGATATATTTAATGCTCCAGAGCTGAGAGTGCACCGCAGTGTGCGAAATGCATTATTGAAGGAACATGAACTACTACAATACCGTGACATTGCAAACCACTTCGGTCAAATTTTTAAATTAATAAAAGTAATTGTATTGCTTTTGCACATGACACGGACGCTCTGGCAGTTAAAGCAACATTTCAAGTTGTGTCGCAGCTCTGTTGTGGCTGTCGGAGCAATAACTATTGAGTGACAGTTTTCTGACCAATCCGTAAATGGCCTCACAAAGCTGGTGGATTTCGGGCTGAGCTGTCCAATAGAAGCACAGCAGAGGTGGGAATTTAAACCCAGGCGACGTCACGTAGATAGGTTAACCCTTGCAGTGCAGTTTTCTTCAAGTTATCAGACTGTACATCTCATACAGTGCAGTGATAAGGAGCTCTCTCTGTGGAACTAAGGGAGGAAATACTGTACAGACTTGCTTTGGACTTTTTCCAGATTAAACATATTGTTAACACAGCATAGTTTATGTGTTTGATTTGGCACTCTGTATAAGTAGGTCATTACGCTATCAAACTTGGTGAAATGGGTGTAATTTGATACAGCTTCTCTGCATCTTTTAGAGGCCATTTTTCTCACTGAATAGAACTACATGCTTTGGTACATTTCAAAGCCAAACAGGAATTTGCATATTCCCTGATACATAATTTAGTGTCACATAAGATCTGTTATCTTTGCCAGAAGTTAAATATCCTTAAATAACCTGCCACTGAACCAGTATTATTTAACCAATCCCTTGTGTGCGGCTGACCATAAACAAAATAGACAGCACTGTGACCTTTTCTTATTAAAATCTTTTTATCTCTTTTCCTTAAAATGCAGGTGAATCAATGAGCCAGCAATGGAGACTAAAAGATACCAAAGTTTCTTTGATGGAAGCAACACAGAGAACAAATGGTCGCAGGTCCCTGGCAGCATGGAGCACTGCTGCAGCACAGAGGATTCAGGTCTGACCAGCAGCGATATCCTGATGGACATAGTTAATGTGAGCTGCCCTGCTGGAAGCCCGGCCACCGACTGCAAAGACAACAACACAAAGAAGCAGGAGCAGCCAATGCTCCGGCTCAGCCAGAACCAGCCATTTGTTCTCCCACACTTCAACAACTCCCTCCATGGTCATAAGCAGGAAATGGACTCCAAGGAGCTTTCCAAGACTGTGGCTGAGTCAATGGGCCTGTATATGAATGCTGCCAGGGAGGCGGACTTTGCCTTTAGCCAGCACGGGGGCAGCACCAGCCCTGGGAAGATGTATCCAGCATGTGGACGGCCTCTAGATGAGGCCCAATGTGGTTCCACAAAGAGCCCCAAGTTAAAGCCATTTGGTTTCCCGCAGCCAAGCACCACGCCCAGAGACTGCCCCACTGGGACCTCTTCAATGCTGGCCTCATCTCTGTCCTGCAGCCCCCAGACCTCCAGCTCTATCTCCAGCCCTGGTAACAATATGGTGTCGTCAACCACCAGCCCTCCTTCGTGCTTTGGACCAGTGTGCTCATCCGTCAATAGTCCTGTCAGCCAGACGTCTTGTGCTGCAACTCTGGCCAACATCAAGCGCAGGAATTCAGCCACATGTAGCCCTGTAGAGTCCAGCACAGTGGGCTCGCCACCTCTTACCAGCCCACTTAACGTCATGAGGTCGCCCATGTCCAGTCCTCAGAGCATGAGCAGTGTTCGATCACCTCCGTCCTGCAGCACCACCTGCAACATCAGGTCATCCGTCTCGAGTCCAACAGGTGGTGGCTGCACCAGTACTGCAAACAATTGCAATCCAGTGAGGCCGTCCATTGCCAGTCCGGCTACAGGGGGCACAATGGCGGTCAGCAGCCCACAGAACCCCTGTGCTGCGGGGTTTCCTGTGTCCAGTCCTGCTGGCGGGCTTGGTTTGGTGCAGAATGACATCAACAGTCCTGAAGCAACAGGTCTGACCAGGGAAACAGACTTCAAGCACTTTGAATTCCCTAAAGTAGAGATGGTAGACGGGGAGGTGTTCAACGTGGGCTTAGACCAGATGGGCATGGTTAAGTACATTAAGAATGAGCCGGGAACTGACTACAGGAGCATGTGTTTGGGCAGCTCCAAATGTAATGCGAGTAGCACACCTTTTATCACACAGATTAAGAGTGAACCCAATACCAACGAAGGTGGTTGTATGAATCAACAACCATATGGCGAACCGTCACCATCTCTTGGTCTCTTTCCTGCATCCGAGACCACCTACTTGTCCCTGAGGAATAACATTGATGAGTACAGTCTTTCTGGTATCTTAGGCCCCCCTGTCTCCTCCATGAATGGGACCTATGAGCCAGAAGTGTTCTCTAACAGTGTCCTGTCCAAAGGGGTTAAGCAGGAGTCCACTGATGGCAGCTATTACCAAGAGAACAACAGCATGCCCACATCGGCCATTGTTGGAGTTAATTCCGGCGGACATTCATTCCATTACCAGATTGGAGCTCAAGGAACAATGGCTTTCACACGGCATGATGTGAGGGACCAGTCCAACGCTTTGTTGAATCTTATTTCGCCCGTAACGGCATTGATGGAGTCGTGGAAAACTCGGCCGGGCATGTCACAGGGGTCACTGTCAGGCAGAGGTGAAGGATACCCGGGTCAGAACTGCATCACAGACGGCATGTCAAGGTAAGCTGAGTTAAGATTTCTCTAAAGTCAGAGTGCATTCCTGTGTTTCTCTGTCAGATCTCTGGCTTTGAAACTTATGTATTCTAAGTGAAACATTTAACTCTGGCTTTACAAAGACAAGCAGATTTTATTTTTCCTCAATAACGTTTCTTTTTCTCACTCTACCTGCATAATAGCTTTTCTATCAAGGAGATCAGATACATGGAGGGGTCGGTTTGTTACAGTGAGACTCATATTTCACTGGGGATTTAGGGCGTTTGCTTTGAATAGTACGAAAATAAAAACAACAGCAGGGCTTGGGAAAGGCAGCGGGATGCAGGCCGAGGGAACAGGAATTAAAGGACGGGGTCCAGGTCATTGTTGAAGTAGCATGTGATCACAACATCATCTCTGCTAGCACTGCCCAGGGCTTTACTGTAACACAGAGGCAAAGTTTCTCTCTTATCACAGTCATGTGTGTATGTACAACAACAAAATTTATTGGTCTGTTATCGGGAGGTCTGGAGAAGACCTTGTGTAATGCAAATATCTGTTTTTATGGGCCCTGAGCCATAGGCAGTATCATAAATTATGAATGATTGATCACATGCTTTTGTTGCCAAACTGATGAAATAAACAGTTGCTTTTGTGAGGGCGGGGGCTGAGACTGAACAAACATGCACAGGAGGAAAAAAATCTATAAGAGCGGCCAATCTGGCAAAGTGCAGCTTTGACACTGTTGTTTGGCTTCCACTGTATTCTGATGTCCTAGTTGCATGTGGAGTTGAGGGAAGTAAATTATCTGCAACAGGATTATTAACAGTACATATTTAAGCCATAATTTAGACCCTGAAACACTTGTAACATTGTTGAAAATACAGAAGTATTTATAATCACCAAACAGAGAGAGGTACACAGCTTATTCACAGTAAATTAAGAGAAACACTTGTGGTGCTGTTTGGGTGTGATATGATTTTTCTGTATTTCAACAG
Organism: Notolabrus celidotus; assembly: GCF_009762535.1. Classification (NCBI taxonomy): domain Eukaryota; kingdom Metazoa; phylum Chordata; class Actinopteri; order Labriformes; family Labridae; genus Notolabrus; species Notolabrus celidotus. The sequence goes on along the minus strand of NC_048278.1, from coordinate 25,697,013 downwards.
CATTTACTGTCTCTTGGTGTGCCTTTAAAGTACACTTCCATCATTTTTTTTAAAGCTTGGGATGTCATAAATTCAAAGTTTTATTAATGCTGCTCCAAAGAAGTACTAAAAAAAGTCATTAATGACTTCCTGTTTACTCACACGGCTGTGAGAGAAGAGCAGCATTTGGCTGCCGCAGCAGGGATGTTGATTTACGTTTCTCCCTTGCGTTTCTCTGTGACTCGAGCATGACAATTTCAGACTGACTTTGGGCAGTGATGTTCTACAGAATCCCAAAATTGAGATTTATTAGATGAGAAGTTTTCCTGGATTGGATTTGTACAAAAAAACTTTCAAAATCTCTCTGATTGCTTGGACATATTTAGTTGTTTTATACATTTCTAGATTGCAGGAAAAATATTACAGGCAGTAAAAAAAGTTGCTGCATATTTACCTAGACCATTTAATGTGAATTCATGAATGGTAGTTTAAAAATGCAAGGTGACAGGTGTGATTTTTCATGTGTGTTGATTAAGTCTACCTTATTCCTTGATTTACTAATTTTCCTCAAAAACTTAAAATAGATCCGTTGTCATTGTCATGTTTTTGAATTTTAAATTGAAAACTCCTGTAGTAAGCAAATTCAGTGTGTTTGCATATGTATTTATTCATCTTTCCCTTAGGCCTGACTTCATCATCTTATCATCAGTATTTTTTATATCTCCCCTGTTTGACGTGTTTAGTCAGCTTTGTACATAAAAGATGCACTCATCTAGAGAGTAGGTAATTCCGTCTGTGTGTCTGTGTGCGCGTGTGTGCTATAACAAGGCTTGAGGAGACTGATACAGCCCGTTACCTTGGAGGCGACCCATATGGCAGGAGCCAAAGCGATGTTGACGGGATCACTGCCACCTTGGTCCTAATGAGATCCAGCTTAGCCCTAATGTCAGACAGGATGACAGTAAGAGGTGGGCCACATGGCAGCCAGCCAGGCAGGCAGGGAGGCAGACAAACACAAACACACATATACATACAGTGTATAAACATACAATTAATACACTTGCACATTTATACACAGGTGTAGTAGTCTTTGAAAGAAAGCAAGAATCCTATTTTTTTAAAGAGGTTGCTGCCTACTTCCAGTGTTCTCTTACGCCAGTTGTATCGTATTGATTGACAGTTATACTTAGAAATAAACACAGGCATATTGTACCCCGCCTGAAATCTGAAAGTGCGCTGCAAGAAATCTGTGGCACTGTCGAGCTTTGGACCGTCGACACTGCACCCAGGCCCAATATTTCATAGGCAAAAAATGTTACGTAACCATTAAAAAGCACAACTAAAACTCTTTGATCCGCTGAAGCCTTGGATGACAGAGTGTAAAATCCCTCGGCTCTTTTTTTTCTCACTTTGGTTTCCTCTGTAAATGGTTTTAATTAAAAATGGCTGCTCATCTGAGCAGTCTGGATTACTTTGTGCAAAAACGTTTTAACTCAGATGAGCAGGAGAGGAGGAGGGAGAAAAATTAGTCATCCTAACTCTTATTGTTGTATTTATGTGATGTTTGATTTAAACTTAATACTTAGATAAACTCGATGGCCAGAACGGAAGATTATACTTGATTAGAGTTTTTGATGCTCAGAGATTTTTACTTATTTTCTTTTATCACAAGAAAATAATTTATTCTTTTGAAGACGTTTGAAAAGATTTTTTATTGGCTTTTACAATTAAATCAATATTTTTTGTGCAAAAATATATGGAATTTGTAATAAAATGACCTACATTAGTGCTCTGGATTATGTTTTCCTAAATCTCAAAATCTCTTTTCACCCTATTTAGGGCATTTTCCTGCTGGTTTTCACAGTAATGTTAAACCAAATAGAATTACTCTAAAACTTGTCAGCCCCCTGACCTAATAATTGCATAATCTGACAAATGGTACAGGCTCAAAATAGAAACCAACCGTGCATTTTTTTTCATTTAGATAAGCTCTCATTAAAAATGTTGCCTTTCCCTTAGTTTCAGGAGAAATGGCACCTCACTACATAGTCTGACCTTTTTCCCTGCAGCCAGTTTCTGCAGATCCACAGAGTGCCCATCATGAGGAAGCTCCAGATTCGAGCGGGCAGAATGCTTTGCACTGGACTCTGGCCAACTCTCAATGTTCTGCAGAGGGATGAAAAGGCATACTCCTGAGAGCACACTAATAAGGCTTTAATTGTATGTTCCTCCACTAAATTAATGGATGGAAATGATTTGATTAATTCAGACACTGCTGGATACTAATATCCAATTAAAGCCCAACACCAGGCATGCACAGGGGCTCCCAGTGCATTATGGGTTCCTGACTATGAGGCAGGCAGCTGCTTGTGTTTGGGTTGTAAAAAAGGATAATACAGGTGAAGGTGTCGGGAAATTGTAGTGGGAAGGGGTCAGCTGTGTATACAGCAGATGTCTTATGTGGCATGCAAGGGTTTTATTCCTGTGCATTTCAATGTGCATATTTGAAAAATCAGTTTGCATTATAGGAAGAATATGAACTGAGCACAAAAATGTATCTCCGGCAGGCACAGTGATAAGTAGCTGGTTTGTGGTTTCTCTTTAAGCTTCAGTATTTTCATGTAATTCCTTTCATTCAGTAATTTAAATGTATGGTAGGTTTTGAAAAACATGAGAACGTTTCTTTCTCTCCCTCTATCGAGTGTTAAGAACTTGAAGATAATGTCAAGAGCAGATGTGACGTTAATTATGAATCATTTTACACAAGTTTATTAAATAATCATTCACCTTAAGCAATACATATCTGTTATTATGTTGGCGACTATTTCAATGTTTGACAAATGAATTAAATCTGTCTGCTGATACTGAATGTATGTGACTACTAGCAAGTACATTGATTAAAAATAATGCAGCGTGGAGGTTAAGACCTTTCCACACTAAATGAATTAATTGGGTTCAACCAGTTGAGGGTTAAAGTCGTCATGTGCTCAGTAAAGAGTACAATCCTTCAACTCCATCTGCAGGAGTGTTACCACTTTTCAAAAGAATATATGTATTTAATTTTCCTCATATGTCAATGCATGTTTCAAAAGGCGTTTTTTGTTTAATCCAGAGTGTGTGCTGGTTTGAGAGGACATTGGGTGAAAGAGGTCATGCTTTTCATTGTGATTAAAAACACTGAAAGAGAATTGACAGTCCACTAAAGGATTCTGGGTAAAGTTGATCTCAGCCAAGAATAATTAAATATTTACATTTACAGAGAAGTGCATGATGTTCTCTAAATATTTAGATTCTTAACGGTGTAATTGCATGACACAAACACGTTAAATTTGGGCCAATTGATTTAAATGTATTTAAAATGTTATATGACTTACAGGATTTGGCAGGACATGCCATTGAATCAGAGGAGAAAGGACTGTTTAAGTGAATACGAAGAAGGAACCATATTGTTGTAGTAAAATAATGAAATCTCTAATGAATAGTCAATGTAAATTTCATGGTATGAAATATAGCTCAAATTTTAGATTAGTCTGTGTGCAGAGCTCGTAGGCAGTTAGAACTCGCCTTTCAGTGCAGCAGTCTGGTCCAACATTTAGAGATTAAAATTGGCTTGTTCCCTTGAGCAGACATTAGCCATGTACTTACAACATGAATAAAGACAGTCAGCGCTATACTCAGCATTCAAAACTGTGAATCAGTTTTTTAAATACGAGTGTGACCCTGTCTGGAGCATTGAAAGTACATTTTTAGCATGATGGAATTTCTTTTGCTTAAGGACATATCTGAAGCACCTGAAAAACTGTACTTTCTCAAACCGTTACCTTTTCTTAGAAATAGTTCTGTATGCATGTCAGAAATAAAGAAGATTAACGTCTGCTGGAAAAAATAAAAAATGAGTAAAACACCTGAATGGAAAACAAAATATTAATACAAAGATCCCTCAAGGATCCAGCTCTTTTCTATCTTCTGGGCAGCCAGTCACTGGTTGGTGTGGGTGGATTGGAGGCTTTGCAGAGCAGAGTGCTGAGGCAGTATTAGTAAGAGATGGTGAATTTCTGCTGTCTGCTCTTCTTAAAATATCAGAATTCATCCTTAAAAAATGAATGCCAGGGGTAGATAAAGCTCCCTGTGAGGTGCTTTAGCCCTCTTCTGCAAGGTGAAAACCTGATGCTATAACGGGAAAGGACTTTGATGGAGCAGAGTTTATTTCATTTTTGGTTAAGGGGTAAATTGCTTCATTTTGTTGTGATTGTGCAGAAACGATACAAGTGGTTGATCTTGATTTGACACTGCTAACCAAATTTAATAGTCCTGTGCTAGGATGCAATGTATCTAGTTCTGTCTTGGTTTAGCTGTCCAACAAATTGTTATTAGATTACACCATCCACATCCTCAATTTGGTCACAGAATCAATGACAGGAATCTTGTCTCAGTGAGTGGACAATGGCAGACTCATTTTTAATGAAGGGTTGCCAGATTTGGCATGAATTCAAATTAGTCAATAGCAATGAGTCATTTCCACAACCTAAGATGACTGATAAAAGGAGTCATAGAGGATGGTTAAACTCAAATATGCATGTCACATGTTGTCCGGGATGACACAGATATTACATAACAAGGTAATTATTTACAAATGACTAGTTAGAGAGAACAGAATGTGGCTGAAAGGATTACCGACAATATGAATTATCAACCAGAAAATGTAATAACGTGGAAATAAATTCACCATATTTAAAAACTAGTTTGCTTATAGTAGTATGTTGTGCTGCATCGTGCAGTATCTCTGTGCTTACTTTTTGTTTTCGAATAAATACAAACTTTATTATCCTCATTCCCAGACGAAGCAGGAGACTCTATCAGCATTTGGTCAATAAAACCCCACTACAATACCTGTAAAAGGGCAGACAGACAAAACTAGTTATTACACAGCGAAAAAAATGTAGTATTTGGCAGCCAGAAATCTAGATATTTACCTCGGGAGGTGGTGGAGGCTCAAAAAGAGCTAAAAGTATTAAAAAAAAGGCAATTTTAGCTAACAAGGTCACCACAATAACTTAATGAGGTGATAATATGACAGTGATGTGTTTACTGTTTGTCCCAATGACCAAAAAAATCTATTTATGCTGAAAAGTAAAGGTTACTGCTTAAGTGATTCGAGGAAAATCTCACCACTTTCATCATTTTGGTTTTAAGGGTGATTTTGGTTTTACTTTTGCAGCTCTGTTAAATACCACAAACTCTCTGTCAAATGTCATATTTATTTTTTCACTACTGCTGGAGCTACAGTAAAACTTCAGCAAATTTTGATGTCTTGTCAGTATGAAATTTTTTCTTGCAGTTTACCAAAAAGAGACATTTCATCTAAATATCCAACAGTGTTATCATAACAGGTTTAGCCATGAGGGCAAAGTGAGAGCCAGCTTTCTTTCCCAGCTTTATGAATGGATGTTTTTTTACCTTGTGCTACTACAGTGTGGGAGTAAATGCCTGCAGTGGATGTGATCTTTTTAAAGGAACCAAGATGATACTGTGTGGCACAATGATCGGAAGAAAAAAAAGACATTTAAAGTCTCCACTCTACTCCTCCCACGCAGAGCCATACACATACACACTACACAGCGTCCGCCAACAACAACAACAACAGCACACATTCTAGGCCGGACTTGACACCCCAATAAAAAGTGTGGTTACTGCTGGCCGGGGCTTCTGGGATTTGAATGCTTGTCTTGTCCTCATTTGAACTTTCTTCCTGAAGCGCAGTCTGGTGACAGAGGGCCAGATTTCCACCAGGCCGGTGCTGTAGCTGCAGATCTACTCGCTACTACCTACCGCTGACTTTCCCTTCTGTTGTTGAGGTCATTAAAAAAACGGCATAGAAGGAGGCGGAAACTGAATACCCGAGCTGCAACAAAGCAGAGTGCACGCTTCTGTTCAGTGATGAATGCCCTGGTTTTTATAGCATGCTGCTGCGTGAAATACTGTCGCTGAATGGCAGGCTTTTGTACACCCAGAGCTATGTTTACCTAGCATGAAAGTAGTCTCAAAGATCTCCCACAAGTGGTCTAAAAAATGGCTTGAGTCATTGCTTTGTTGGTGGATTTTGTAAGGAGGAGATGCACCATCATCTGAGATAATAAAGCAACATGCTGGTACCAGTAATACAAAGTGACTACAAAGAATGATGCATGTATTAAGTCACAAATTACAGAGATTAAGTAGTCGTAAGAGCCTACATCATTCTTGTCATAAATTAAAAAGAAGTGTTTGTTGAGCTAAATGCAGGCAGATGTCTAATTCATCGTTTGGACATTATTCATTCAGAGCTATAAAAAGTCAATGAGATCTATATTTTATTCTTTGGTTGCAGAGATGATGTAGAGAGGAGCCATCTCGTCTCTCTCTCTCTATCTCAGCAAATTATTGTCTTCCCCTTGTATCCTGATATACTTGACTGAGCAAACAAGGCATGTCTTTATCATTCATGTTTAATTAGAGTTTGCCCGAGTGTTCATGCCAAAGTGCTTACGTTTAAAACCCAGTGTTTGTCTTGTCAGTTCCTCCATGGAAAGGAGGATGCCATAAAGGAAGACGCTTCAAAAAATGTTAATTGTTCAGCTTGAAAGGTTCCCAAAGTAGGTCATGCATACTTGGCTCAAATATAGTGAAGGGTGTGAGTGTGTGTTGGAGAAAGGGGGGTTATTCAGGGTGCTTTTACATAACACTTTTATTCACTTGCAAACACACAAACATGGCCGCACATGGCTACAGCACACATCCAGAGATACTTTCAGCACACACTTTCAGACACATCAGAAGGAACCATGACTAGAAAAATGCTGCCCCCAATTGAGCCTTAAAAATAATCATACCTTTGTTGATAATGTGATGCTTAATCCAAAGGCCCAAGATGAAAGTAAAAGTATTGAATCTTCTTCTCTGGGTTCTTTTTAGGTACAACATTTGATTATATCAGCCTCCATAGATACATGTAGGTGGTAGATTTTTTTCCCCCCTAATTTGCTGGTTTGCTTCACTGCCCAAAGTCCATGTTGTTTTTAAGAGAGAATTTTTAATTATGAACTTAAATAAATCACTAGAAAGCTTTATCTAAATTGGCTTTGTTTTAAATTGCCTCTTGATTCAATAGCATGTGAAGCACAACAAACAGTTTTCTATTATATATATATTTATATATTACATTGCTCTGACATACAGTTACATAATGCTTTAAATAATGAACACTAGAAGTTTTATAGTTGACTTTGTTTTAGGGGCTTTTATCAGATGCAATTTCTGAAAAGGCATCTTTTTTCAGACATGCTGTAAGTATGTGACTATATGATCAAACCCCAGCCTTGGCATTGCATTGTTATCTTTAACTTACACATCGACATGGACCAATATTTACCCTGTTGAAAGACACTGGCCCATCAGCAAGTAATGTGCCATGCACTGAAGTCAGGAAGTGATGTTGATCTATTATGTCCCATCAATTTGATGCTGGAAAGTTAGTTCACCTAACTGATTCAGAGAAAAAGGTTTTTATTGGATAAAAAGAAACACCTGTCGGATAAACTCTAATTTGATTTCATGGTCAAACGTGAAAGAAAATGTGGGCAGAGTTGGAGTAGTACATTGTCTCTGAGAAAGATCAGCAACATGTAGTTTGTAAGACACAGTATTTTAAAGAAGAGACACATCGCAACCATTTCAATTGATTAAATCTCAAAGTTAATCTGAAATACAGGCATGTATAACTACAAAGAAAGAATGCAATATATCTTTCCATCTCCTACGTTGGTATTTAAAACATCAGTATCAGTATGGGTATCTGCCCTGTTTTTTCAAAGCTGGTGCATCTTTAAGCAGGACCTATTATTAGCATTATTTGCCTATTATAAAAAAAAAGAATAACTTGACCACTTCATTTCAAATCAAAAATGTACATACGACAGGGTAATAAGTAGGAAAACATTTTTTTTTTCTTATTGACCATTGGACCCTTTGATTCTTTGAACTTGTTAGATATTGTTATAGTTATTATTTTTTGTATTGCTTTTATCATGGTTAATTTTCCTTAATGCATTCATTTACTCTGTTTGTTTAGACATGTTTGATTATTAACCCAAAGATGTAATATAACATAAATAGCTTTATCTATTTAAATTGCCTCTTGATTCAGCATGTGTGTGATTTTTGTTGAATATGTCATGCAGACAGTACAGTTTACATAATGAACATGGAAGTGAATACTAAAAGTTTCACACTTTGCTCTACTTGTGATCTTTTGCTCCAAGCTGTTAATATTTGAATACACGCTACTAATCTGCAGATATTTGCATACAATCCAAGTCCTGGAATTGTATTGTTAATTTGAAAGTTGCATACATGGTGGTGACGTAACTGAAAATTTCTGGGTGTCTCCTCTTTCAATGCTGACAGGAAAAATCTAAATGGTATTCATGCTTTGTCAACAATATTTTAATCCCTTAATGATCAACATTTAGAATCCAGTTTCTCAAGGCGTACAGATCATGAATGTCACGGCAGCCCTTGACACACTGACCCAGCATGTTGAAGGAGGCTTCACGAATCAAGTGACGGCTCAAAGGAAAAGATACTTTATCATCCTGAACCTGTTTGGAGGGATCAGGTCCTCGCCTGACACTGCAGAGGGGTAAACGTGTTTGTCAGGAAGTGTAATATGATTTCTGTTTTCCATGAAGGAGAGGTGAATGGCCATAATTGCAGGGATATTAAAGGGTCAGCTTTCTCAAACCACACACACACACACACACACACACACACACACACACACGCACACAAACACACAAACACACACACAGTTTCTCTTTCTTACCTCAGGTTGTGTCTACTCATGCAAATTTTTGTCTGTCCTTGTTGAGGTTTGAGATGTCTGTTTCAGACTCCTGCCTCCACTACAATGGGAGTGAGTGAAACTTTGTTTGTGGTGCTAAAAAAGAATACAATTGATGTCTCCATTACTTGGGATAATCATCGTGAACAGCTTTTGAAAATACTTTCCATCCCCAGACGAAAACCATTGGCAGTGATTTTGGCAGGTTATTCTGAATAGAAGCGAACCTCCATTTTCTTTCTGTATCGGGGCGGCAGTAGAAAATCTCAAAGATACAAATAACATGTTCGATGACGAACTTCAATACAGTTTAAAACCCTCTGAAATTTGTCTGAAATCAGCTTTGAATGTAAGATCTGTAACAGTTGTAGATTATTCTTTGGGAATCTGGTTCTTTAAGATTTAAGTTTCCAACATGTTTCCCAATTTTTGCCCATTTAGGCACCTTAAAGACTGCTTGTGTTTAAACAACTTAAACATTTCAAACTGTCAATTCAAACTTCAGTTTTCTGTAATTGGATTGCAACAGATGATTATTGCAATTTTTGATAATCTGTCAATAATTTTCTCAATTAATGGATTGGTTGATAAAATAGAAGTATAAAGATTCATCTGTTGGCTGATTAATCGGGTTAATTGATGGCATTGTGAAAATAATCAGCATTGGCGAATGCCTGCGTTCACGAGGCTGATTAAAAAGATAGATAGTCAATGTCTGCAGACACTGCAGGCAGCTTAATCAGAGTGGCTGCTGTCAAGAAATGTCAGCGTTTTCCCTTATGTCCATTTCGCCATTCAGCATTCTGCTATAAATTTCTTCACTCACCAACGTCTTTTCTCTATGACAATGCTTTTCCCGTCTAAAATGGCAGCATTTAAAATCTCAAACTGTTACTGGCTAGTGTTTAAAAAAATTCTGTTATGATGGTTGCAACAATCCAGTTTAATATCATCTAAAAGAAATATGTATGATAGCTTAACCCAATGTATACTTTATTATATGATTAAATAAAGATCCATCTGAAACATGTAGCTGGCTACAACAAATGGCTTTATATTGTAGAGTTAGTTAACTTGGCCTATCCAGGAAGAAATTATCTGTTTCAGCCTGATACAACATTATGATTGCATCAACTCAGCCCTGTCCACAGCTCTGTGAAGGAGTCTGATCTGGCCATTCTCCCTGTAGAGTTTACTTTACCTGGCACAAGCACACATTCCCCTGTTCACTGTCTGCTTTTTGTTTCTCTGCCTTCCTTCTGACTTGGCTGCAGTTGCCTGATTCACTCTGCTCTGAAAGGAGACAGTCTGGAGATTCTTTTTTGGTTTTGACTGTTAAGCGGTAGCTCTCTCTTTTATTCACAACCTTGCTCAGCTGATGGACCTTGAAGAAAGTGAAAGAAGCTGAAGCTGAACTACATACTGGATGCTGAAGCATGAGGAAAGAAGAACGTTTTGAATTCACTCACACCTTGATTAATCTGTTGTTTGTCAAACAATGAAAGCATATCAGCGTATCTACTTTGTTGTTTTGGTTTGGTGTCATTACGACATTAAGATTATGAAAGAATGATAGTGGGGAAAAGACATGTGGGTCATGGTTCAGGTTTATCCGGTGAAATTCCATTCTCTGGTACTCTTGTTGCCCTTTTTCTTCATTCAACTTGAGAATCTCAAGAGTTATGCAAGGAGGAGTTTGACTGATCTGAACTTAACTTCTTCAGTGCTTGTAGTTTTTTTTATCTCCTAATTTGTCAACTTTTACTCCCATGTCTTAATGCACTGAGAGAAGTCACTACATGAAGTCCCCATGTCTATTCTGGCTTAGATACAATTCATAATTAGTCAATCAAAAATCAATGTTTCAGTTCAGGCCTTCCCAGTATAATGTTTCATCAGTGTAAAACTAATCCATAATTATTTTAGTTGTTGTTTTGTTGCTGCATATAACCTTTTTTCCACTACTCAAATTCATCCATTTGCTGTCTTTCCCGGCACATTTCACAAGGAGGAGGAAAATTTGTATTAAGTAGACTTTGTATTTTAAGATTTATACTAGTTTGATTTGGCTAACTCAGACGGCTAAAGCCTCACATTAGTTTTGAGGGAATTTAAGAATGCAGTTTTTAATAATACAAGGTTTTAGGATTTATATCCCCAATCTCTCAGATGCTTCACAACCAGTTATGGAGAAGGAGCTATTTCTGGAGCCCAACATTTGGGCATTTATTTATCGTTCTTCAAAGAAATAAATCCTCTCATTTAAAGGGACATCTGTTTAAGTTTTACTAATAAATATGAGCTTTCACTTTATACACTTGTGGCAACTGAAGCGCATACAGTTTCCATGTGATTACTATTAATATTGGCTATTTCTTTATTTAATGCCTTACTTTAGGAATGTAATTCACACATTTCATTACTTCAACATTAAACCTGCTTTCTCAAGGCCACTGCGATTCCTCTGAAAGTTGTGTCAGTTTCTCTTGCCGACCCAGATTCCTACTTTAAAGAATACTTTAACTGACATTGATGCATGTCACCTTGATGGACACGTGCCAACAATGGTGACAAAGCACCACTGGGGAATGCGGCGTCTTATCAAGGGCACCACTGCCATAATTAAAACATTCACTGTAGATCCGCCTCAATATTTACTGTACCCCTGACTCTGGAGGGGAAACATCTGGATGGTGCTGTGCTAGTTTTCAGGCAGCTTTGTCACCAGCAGTGGGAGTATCTGTAGAGCTCCACTATTCAGTGCTCTAAACACTGTGTTATTGATTTGCAGTAGACATGGAGAATAATTATTTTAGCACACCTGATCTTTAAGATATAGTATTTACTATACACTATATAGTACAATAACCATATACATATACACATTTTTATCAGATGGACATGTTTATCCATCTGACCCTTTTGTCCACTCCCAAACAACTCACTCTGTTCACCCATTTGTCTTTTTTGATAACATGCTAGCACATGACATTAGCATGTTATAACCTAGTTGAAATTACTGCTAGCTAGCCGACTTATTTTTAGTTTTTTTTTTTTGCTAACTTTTATGAATTACAAACCTGGAGCAAAGCAGTAGCTTAGTAGGGCTTTATCCTTTTCATGACAGAATGTATAAGCTTCCCATTCCTAACTTGACATGAGAGGAAAATGTCTCCTATGCGAATAAGGAGAACAGTTTCAGATGCTTGGAGGAGCTTGATTAGCTATCTTAGAAAAACGCTATTCTACATCCTTGTCTAGTTAAAAACCTTCCACCTATCTTTTTTTTATTGTAAAAGGTGTGGCTTTGAAAGTGTTATCTTCCCAGAGAGGCAGCCTCTGCATTGGGTTTCTTTCAGGTTACTGCTGGAGGAGGATGTTATCCTGCTTGTTGTGAGTGCAGCTGACATGGCTTCAGTTCTTCCTTCATTGCAGTATGATTACACCCACTCGCCCCGGTGCCAGTGACACGTGTGTCTTGTGGTATTTCAGTCTCACCAGGGGAAGCTTCTTATTCAGGTGTGATGTTGATGCCGCTCCAACAGCTTTTAGGATTGCCTGTGTGACGGGTCGAGTGTATTGGTTGACTGTCACAGTCTAATTGGAATACCATCAAACTTGTGAGTGCCACAGCAACATCACCGCAGAAGAAAAAGAAAGTCAAGCAAATAGAGGGAAGTGATGACCTACTTATGAGTATGACCTACAGTATATCAGTCAATCAATGGGATGACGCAGGAAAATACAATGACTTCGTTATCCAGAGTGATGGAGATCTCATTCACTATGATTTGATAAAGTGACAGGTAACTTAACACAAAGCAGGTGCAAGCAATGATTCAAATTGCTGATTTCAATACGGTATGGAAAGCAACTTTTGCATCCTTCATATCACAATAAGTGCAAAAATATCATCTGTTTATTTATTATTCTCAATTTATCCTTCAGTCATTACATATTTGTTTGTCCTATTAGTGTGAACATTTCTGTCTCGTTAGCGAGAGTATCAGGTTACCGACAGCATGAAAACATTTCTCATAAGAAAAACAAGTCTTCACCTGGAAACAGTCCCCCAAAAAAGTCATTAACTTCACTGTAACTTCTAGTTATTTTATCTAGTGTGTCAGGGATACCTGACCTGAGCTCTTTTGACCATTTTCCTATCTTTCAGCCTTTTGCTTTGGTCTTACTTATCGCTCTTGCCTAATCTTAAACCAACCGAATGCTTGTTTTCCAGCTCCAAACCAAGGACAGGTAAATAAAAACTAAACAAAAAGGAGTGTAAATATAGAGTAATATTAGGTTTACAGTTGTCACATGGCACACAAGAAACACCTTGAATGAATAGAGTTGAAAGGAAGTAATTTGCTGAGGATCATCCACACGACATCCAGTAGAATGGCTCTGCTGTTCCTGCTTCCAGTTCTCACTCCGAAGTTGTCCACAATGGCAGCTTAGTCATTGGCTCAAGGCTTCAAGTATGACGCTCTAGGTGCCCTGCTAGCATCATTTCTGAACACTAGGTCTCATTCACCAACTGTCCATATGAAGAAATTTGTTCTTTAAACCCACTTACACAGTTTTAAAGAAGTTTCTGGCACTTACCAAAGTTTTCTTATCTAGGATTTGTCTTTAGCTTAGAACAAAATCTAAGAAGAGTTAAGAGCACTCTTGCACACACTTGAATACTGAACAGATGTTTAGTTTCCCTTCATTTGGCACCTACGTATTAAAAAAACAGACATGATTAGATACATTTTTTTCATTTCCAATTTCATTTATATTTTTAACCTTTTATGGAAATAAAATGTTTTTTAAAATATCAATATCTATTTTGATTAACATTTTACACAGCCTCTCAATTTTTGGAACTTGGGTTGTGAATGATAATATATACTATACTATAGCTGCAGCTTTTAAAATATATGTACCAGCAAATCATATTCATTCTCATAAAAGAAATTGAGTTATTGTCAGCATATCTCTTCTGTCCCAGGAAATTTTTATTTCACTTAATCTGGTGCGTGTCCTTTTCAGTGTAGAGATTGTAATGACAACCTTCTCTGATCAAGCGATATCATCAAATGTATCTGTTTGTAGTATTTATTTAATATCTCCTTCTGGCATATAATAAATCAGCCCGTCAGTGTTTCACTTCCATTTCAGAACTACTCGAGTATTTATTTTCTCAGCAAGTTCATTCCCAATGTGTTTCTACTTCCCCGTTCAATCCTGTGGGATTCCTGCGTGTGCACACGACACTGCAGTCTGATGCCCTTATACGGGCATAGGAGAGGCATTGGCATGGGCTTCAAACTTAAGGATATGGCATTCATCAGTTTCAGAACACAGATGCAGAGAATGCTGAGGTTTCAGTACAGGTTCATGGATCGACAGAGACTTCCCTTAAGAATATGTTGATAAATGAGGTTCACTGTTATTTGGCTAATTGCTGTAATGTTTTAATGAGATCAGGTGTCATAAACCCAACCAAGTCACGTTGTATGTTCAAAAGTAATAAATGTAAAACTTTAGACATCAATATTTGTTTTGGGGAAAATGCAGCTAATGATGCTTTTTTGTGCAAAACTGAGACAATGGTTGTCACTAGATCATCATATTTTGAATCCAAGGACCCCGCTGCTTTAATTGACAAGCTGGGAATAGGAATGTTTGTAAAATATCCCCTCTCAGTAGAATACCTGGTGCCTTAATCTGAAAATATAACTCTCAGATCAGGTACAGGTCCCATGTTTTCGAGTTTTATTCTCCTGGTTCTTGCATTAGCTCCCATCTGTGGACTGTTTTAGACAGCCTCCACTGAAGGCATGTTGTTTTATTTCTCTGTTAACAAAGCAGCATGCTCATTTCATGCAATAGGAATAAAGGGCCAAACACTCACAAGTGTTTCAAGAGGTGATTTCCCCTCAGTGATTACACTGGAGAGGTGCCAGAAACTGAACGGGGGAAAATTACCATACTGTAGAGAGAGCGACAAAACCTGTTAAAAAGTATGGCACCGTATGTATCTGAGTGTGCACAAATACAGTATGTATGTGTGTGTGTGTGTGTGTGTGTGTGTGTGTGTGTGTGTGTGTGTGTGTGTGTGTGTGTGTGTGTGTGTGTGTGTGTGTGTGTGTGTGTGTGTGTGCGTGCTTCACACAGATTTGAGGAGCGAGTCGGGATGGAAGACAGTAGATAGTTGAATATATTTATTGTACTGTATCTTTGACAGAGTCACAGTGACACTTAGGTGAAGGAGAAAAGTCACAAAGTACTTGTGAGTATAGGCATGAGTGTGGTTTGGAGTTAACTGATACTGGTGCTAGAGCCAGTGCTGCTGAAATCCCATTATATTATTATAAAAAGTACTCTATCAGTGCACCTATACAGTTAATCCAAAAATAAATGGGACATAATTTGAAATCTGTTTAAGTTTCTTCCCTAAAAGAACAAACAAATGCTTGTTTGACAGTTGTCTGTGTTTTTAATCTTTGCTGTTTACTGTGAATGAAGCAGACTTGAAGAAGACTCAAGAACAGCAATATCTAGAATGAAGTTGATGGCAATATATTAGATTTTACATTATTTCACACTGTGGCCTTAAGTCACATGATAAAACAGTTTCCTGAAGATCATTGTGCTATATTGTGAGTAGATAAATAATACTCCATTCTTACTTTTATATGTGGGTGTACTGTCGAGCTTTATACATGGCTCCTCGTCCATTTTTGCAGTGTGATGTACATTTCTTAGCTGTTGTCTGGAACATGAGATAACTTGTGACTGATTTTAAGTACACATTTCTTCTTATGGTGTTTGGAACATCAGTCTTACAACAACTTGTCATTGTCTTAACTCCCTAAAGTTCAGGAAAGTTTTTTTTAAGGAGTGTAATGGACACATGTTTCATCTCTGATAACTTACATTGTTTTGTATCAGTGGCTGTTCAGGAAAAACTAAAAGTGAAAATAGAAGTTCAGTAATTAATAATTTTGTGTCGTGTCTATAATGAAGTGATTCTTTATACTGAAACTTTACATAAATAAATGTGACAGTCTGCGCTGCATCACTGGCCATCAGAGTACAGTGAGGAACTACAACATTCAGTAACTCTCACCTGTACATACAGTTAGGCAATGACACACACCATTTAAAGTCCTCAGATGAATGTCCCGACAAAATGCTGAGTCAAACACTCAGTCTACTGCATCATGTTTCAACCCCTCTCCCTTTTTCTCCCACATCCCCCTCTGGTTAATGGTGTTGAAAATGAGGGCACGTCACATGTTGACGCGATGGGAGAGGCAGTGGCCTCAGCAGAGTTAGCCTGAAGGCTGGACTACTGTACGTTCTGCTGTTTGTGCTATCTCAACGTGACACAGCTTCCTACGGTTAAATAGTTGAATAATTAATTTTCTGGAAGAAAAAAAACTCTATAATAGAGCTTTTATGAGGACTTCCACTCATTCAAAGATGTAATTAGCTTCAAAAGCATGGGTGCAATTGAACAACTTTTAACATGAATTCAGTTCTTCAAAATAAAACCATCTGGAATTAAAACAATTGTACAAAACATACTCAAGTAAATTAATGTCAGCTTGTGACCCTTTTACCTTGGATTACGCTGCATCTCAATAAACTTTTCTCCAGGACTTTCATGATTGCTAGCATGCCAGCTATCTCCCTGTGTGGAGTTTGTGTAGGGCTTACAGTCCTCCTGTTGTTTAGTTTATTTCTGATAGAGCTACAGACAGACTGACATGGATTCTAAGATTTAGATCCACATTTGTCTATTTGATGCTCACCACTGGTCAGACAGATTACAACGTCCACACGACAATCTGACAGTTTTGGGTCCATCTTTTCTGTCTCATTGTGGTGTTTAACCAACATCTGTGGGCTTCATGGGACACTAATTCCCCATCAGTGGGCTCCCTTTGGTTTTGGTTCCCTTTAGAGTGAACACACACACACACACACCCACACACACACACATAAAAGATACACATACATGCACAGTGGTAAACAACCACAGCTGTTAGATGGACATGTTGATATTTCAGCTTGGCGTCCTATGTTTTGGCTTTGTTTTTTGTATTTTGAGAGGACATGATTGGTGTGTTTTGTCATTGTGTCATGGAGACATTCAGTGCAATCATAAGATTTCACCAGCCTTGGGATTTTTCACATCTTAAGCTGTGTTCACACACACACAGACACAAATCTGCATCAAACTTGCTAAATTTTTTGGCATGAGCTGTATTTTTGGAGTCAACAGCCGTAATTTTTCCTACTTGCCCCTTAGTAAACTTCAACTAAGTGAAGTTGAGGTGAGAAGATGTGAGAATTTTTTCCAGGTTCACTGGTGTTCTATCGAATTATGCTTCCTATCAAGATGTGCTACTAAGCCAGAATCCTGGGCGTATGTCACCACTAGGACCATTATTTGATAGAGTCTATGGATAGTCTATCAAAATATGATTCTCCTGAAATCCTAATTTAGAATTTTGTGTGATAGAGAATCAAAACATGCTCACCTAACTCTGACAATGCAAATGAAGAGAGCAGTGGAGTGATATGAAGTGATTCTCTACTTGGGGCATAATTTGAGATATTGCTGTACTGTTTAACATTTATCCTGAAATCTTAAGAGTTTCATATTAGATTATCAAAACATGCTTGCCTTATTCTTACATTACATGTATCTGTTTGTGACCAAAAAAAACATGAATAAATGACAAATACTGACCAACTCGGCTATCAATCTGCACTACAGTTGCATTTTTTGACCAAGCAGCAAGACTAGGCAGAACACCATCTGCATGATATAAATGACATCAACCCCGCCCGCCTGCCCTCTTACTCACATTGAATTTTTCTGACGATTCCCTGCTGGGTTCTCACATGAACTCATCCCGACTTTATTCTGATATTACACTGAAAGGCTGGCAGGAAAAATTGCAGGAGAAGCCAGGGTGAAAAATGTAGCAGTTTGCGTTCACACATGCTGCTCACCTGGTTAATTTCTGTAGATTTTCTAGAAGTTTGTGTAAGTGTGACTAGATCAATTCAGACATAGACACGTGCAGCCCAAACTTTTTTTGATACACAAGTTTACCTGAATGAAATGTGTTATGCAGGATCTTATTTAGGGGTTAATTCACAGCAATGCATTTGAAACTAATCATATTTTTCCTCAGAAAAATGAAAAAGATTTTGTTTTCATACATACAACACTGATAAAACAACCTTGTATCTATCATCATGTGTGTCTTGTTAAAGCTAGAAGATGTAATTGGTAGGTAACACATTGTTTTCTAGCTACTTATGTTGTGGTGTCCTCACAAATCTACAAAACCCACAACTTGCACTAGATTTGGTCGGAGGGCTCAAAGCTCCACGGAGCACAGCGAATGCATGACAACGGCTTTCTTTTTTTAGATGGCTTCGATCTATTTTGAGAGATGGGTAATGATACAGGACAGACACTGAAGGACATTCAAACCTGTCAACTCCCCTCTCTTCACACCTCATTGGTCAGAGGGAAGACGGCATTGATGAAAGGTCGTGGTGACTCTGATTAAAAGAGAATAAATTCATGGGGCAGGACGGGGTAGTTTCTGCTCGCTACCTATAGACGGATCGAGTAATTGATCGGGGTCTGTCCTCACAGAGTTGAGCTCGCTCTGCCTCCAGCAGCTGTTAACCCTGCAGTGTATTAAAATCAGATCAGGCTCTCGTATATAAAGGAGAGTGCCAAGAGGATGGTTACAGAGTGTTCATGTGTAACAACACAACCCTGTACTACAGAGTGCGAAAGAATAAACACTGAGAATGAAGAGGATGCATGGCCTTTTGCTTTCATGATAATCTTCAGAGATTAAAACAAAAGTACAAAACATTTTTTTTTTTTAGTTCTGTTTCGTATTACATATTTCATGTTATCATATTTGGCCACTGACAGGATGCTGAAATAGTGTAATTAGTGGCTATTGTTTCCTCAGTTTT
Source organism: Notolabrus celidotus (assembly GCF_009762535.1). NCBI lineage: Eukaryota > Metazoa > Chordata > Actinopteri > Labriformes > Labridae > Notolabrus > Notolabrus celidotus. The sequence continues at coordinate 25,678,145 of NC_048278.1, read as the reverse complement.
CTGAAAATACAATGAAGTTTTCTAAATTAGCTTGCCAATGAAAGAAATACAAAAGGTGGGTTTGCTTTTCCACTTGTGAAAGAGAAAAAGATATGTTGTCTTGAGGCAGTAATTCCCAAACTGGGGGGCGTGACCCCAAGGGCATAGGAGCACGGTTATGACTGTGGGGGGCACAGCTTGGCATACCAAAAAAAAGCACACAGTTCTGCACTGCTAGCAAAGCATGGCAATTTTTTTAAAAGGACTAAATGTAAGGCTGACAATATATCACCAAATGTCACAACTATACTAGATGAATCATTTTGACAAGTCGTACCTCGCCCTCGCTTGACCTCCACCAACGGTGGACCACCCACACATTCAATATCTGGAAGTTGCAGTGTCACTGTCAATTGCTCTCTTTGAAAAAGTGGCTTGTTGGTCTTTTAGTCCTATGACACACACTGAAATTCTGTAATGTTTGCAGACAATGTCCAGCGTAACTAAAAGTGACACTTTCTTTAGGTGTGTTGAGATCAAAGACAGAGATACTGTTTCCATTGAGGGACTCATTCAATATGGCCGCTGTGTTTTGTAGAGCAAGTCTCATCTGCCAACATTCACCTTTATCAGCCAGTAAGTTTACTCCTTACAGCTTTGTGTCAGTCTGTTTTTGTTTTACTCTCTTTTCTCATACACCTTCTCCTTTGTGTTTCATCTCTGTATATAAGAGATATTGAATTGTAAAATCTGTTATTATACCTAACCTTTATTTGAAGCAATAAGACCAGCAACAATGAGTCCGTTCTCCATCTCTGCTACTCAGCTGTATAAGGTCAATTAGAGGCTGGCCAACACCAAAAGATTTTTACAATTTTCACAGATGTTGAAAATGTGCAACAACACTGACACTAAAAGAGTCCATTCACCAACAACCAGAGTCCCGATTCTCAAAACTGAAAATCTTGCAAAATCTCTTACAGTCAAATGGGACTTAAAAGTAGACTTAGCTGCTTAGAACATTCATTGAGTTAGCAGTTTCTGACCATTCCTCTTGTTGTCAGTTTGATGGCGGTGTGTTTACAGGACATGTTGTATAAAATCGTAGGTTGCTATCACACATCCACATCTTTGTCCTCCATTTCTGACATTTTCATGAGTTTGTCATGATGGCTGTGTTCCTTCTTCAGTCAGCTTGCTGCTCCATTGGCTTGTTTGGTTGCACGTGACAATCTACAGAGTGCATGCTTGACTGTCCTCTAGGTTCACTTCACACAACAGAATATCTGATTGTAAATGATGACCGTATTACAATGCATATAGAGAACATGTCATCTTCTCTGAGGGAAGTAAAGTCACTCTTAACTTCCCTCACACTGCAGGAAAATCTGGCCATCAACAGATCATGTACTGATGACTTTTACTGTAAGGGGCCCAAAATCAGCCCTATTATCTTCTGTATCATGTCATGTGTTTAATGCTGATAGGCTTTAGTGAGACAGCCTAACAAAGGAATTTTTTTTTGTAATTTTGCCTTGAAAGAAACTGACTTCACCTTCTAACACTGTCAGTAATTTTCTGGGCTATTTGCATTAAGACTTTTAAAGCACACAAAAACAACTTGTGGCAGTGCACTCATTGTCTAAAATCTCTCATTTGGATAACTTTACATTCTTCAGCATGTTGTCTCTTTTGGTTGGAGGTACCACTCCACAAGATTATTAAGTGTCTTCATGCAGCACAAGCCTGACCAATCCAAATGCACATTGTTCAGTGCTCAATATGAGCTTTTTTGATACAACTGTTAAATGTTTCAGGTCGGAGTTAAGATTCAAATGAGTGAAAGGAGGAGGGATTATTTAAATTGGTGTATGTAGGCACAGCTTTCTTTAAAAAGTTGAAAAGTGCGATAAAAGATTTCTTAAAAAGTAAAACACTCACTCAATCCGTGTACAGTAGACTATGTAAACGCGGCCAGTACAGTCATAGCTTAAATTAAACTCACTAAAATGTTAAATAGTCTGCTCTGTCATTTTCTACTGAAGCAACAATTATGACTAAATGACTATGAGAAGATTGTCTTGTTGGTTTGTGTCAGAGTCCCTCTGAGAATGTGAGATTTACAGTAAAAAGAAAATTGAGAGGGATAGAGGGAGAGGCAGAAACAGTTAAAGAGCTGCACGGGGGGGCTGGATTGGACGAAGCGGGAGAGAGACGATGATCTGAGATAAGCAGGAAGAGGAACAAAAGGGCAGAGGGAAAGAGCATGTCTAAGTCCCCTTTCAATTTGTTCTATACTGTTCAATGTAAATGACATAATCTGCAGGGAGATGGCTAAATAAAGAAGCACATGGCCATAATTAATCCCCACACATCAAGACATACCACATTGAACTTGTCTGTAGTCTTTTTAATAATAGAAAACCCAACACAGAATAATTTTAATCAGAAAATAAGAAATCAAAGCTATAAGGATATTTCTGATGCAAACTTGACTTCAGTTGCTTCGATGGGATAAAGTTCATTCAAACAGTCTGACTGAAGTGCTTGTTTGTTCTTGGATCCCATGTGTAGCACTAATCAAAAGTCACTTAGCCATGTACAGTATGCTGTTTATTCTAAACAGCAAAGGGGAAATACCCTGTACAGTGGATGCCTGCAGCGAGTGAGGCATGCAAACAACGTCTCTTGTCCTTCCTGTCATCTCTAACTGTTGGCTGGTAGCCAGTCATTGGGAGACATCGCCACTAACCGTATGCATCAGACTGGGATCTTAAACATGCTTTAGCCGAACGCCTGACACTTCAGCTGAAGCACTGTGGGCCTAGATTTAGTTTCACTCTGACATTTTTAAAGTTGACTGTCAAGAGCATGACAAAACAAAAAGAAAAATACAAGCCCTGGGTTGTTTTTTTATCAACAAGTCTGAGCTTTCGCTAATATTATCAGAGAGATTCAAGAAATAAAGCAGATACACAGAGCGATCGCTACTCCACACAGCTTAGAGAGGTGACTCTGCTGCTTGGAAAGGAAGAGTGAGCAGACAGACCAGACAAACTTGGCAGGAGGACTGAGCTCACACAAGAACGTAGAGGTTTGTTCCAAAATCAATGCAGCCTACTAATATTTGATTCTCCAAAAATTGAAGCTTCCATTGGCAGACACATTGTGCACACACTCGCTTGTTTTTCCCTCTCACACACACCAACAGCAAACACTGCTGTATAGAGAGTAGAGTACACACTGGTGCATGCATAAACGTGTCCTTGGTGAATGAATGGTGAACTCACCCAAGGTACAAAATTGAAGTAAATGCAATCTAAATATAATTGTTCAAGTTCACCTTTGTGTAAAAAAACATCCTTGACGATAATGCTAGTAGAACAAAAAACAATCATTATCTCATGGTACTTGCCAACTTTAACACCTTCTCTGTAGTGTTATACTAAATTAGAATACAAGAAAGAGAGGTGTTAGTGAGAGTAGCTGCAATCAGGTCTAACAAATGCCTGGAATTATTTTTTCATGGAGTTTTGAACTGAAATATTATCTAATGGCACTTTATACATGAAGGTGTGACTGCTCACTCATCAGACATGTCTTAAGTGTGTCTGTGAGATCAGAAATATGGCCCTGACCAATCTAGCAGTGTGGCCTGCTGTGTTATTGATATAGATATAAGTTTCTATGTACGCTGATGATATTGCTTTTTCTGCATGAAATGGTACAAGTGGATGGAATGGATTTTCAGTGCTGCTCTCTTTTACAGAAGACAAACTGAGCCACTGAGTAGACCTTTCTCCTCAACTCTTTTACCTCTTCATTTCTCTGGAGCAGATGTTTTAGATTTGTGTTGCTATGTGAATAACACATCACAGTTTTTGGGCGTACAGAGGGCCCAAACAGATACATCTGAAGAATACGATTGGAAGTGCTTTTTAAACCGCTTTAATATGGCATGGATTCAACTTACAGAAATTGTAATGCACAAGATTTTGCTTTTTTATATATATATTCTTATTGACTAGACATTATAACATCAACCAGGAAAAAAAAATCATTAAAACTTTTTTTTACCCATGAGGAAAAACTGGTAGTGATTCATTTAATTTGTTTAGTTGTAGTTTAGTTCATTGTGTCAGCTTTGCATGTTATGCTGCCAAAACAATCCTTATTTATCTTATACTGGTGGCCGTGAAAACCCTGATTTTAGCACTGTTGAGCCTCTGCCTGAAACGGTTTGTTTTGGCTGTTTTTTCAGTGGTATAAATGTAGGTGTTACTTTTTCTACAGTTTTGTTGTCATGGAAGGACCCATGAATTATGCCTTTACAAAAAATGTCTGAGGCTAGCTTTTAGCACCCCATTGTAGCTATTAGCTGTTGTTACATAATGTTACTTACAGCTTGTGGTTTCAAGCCTTTATAGAAGCTTTTTGTAAACAGAACAGCCCCAGGTTCCAGTAGCAGTTGAGATGCAAATCCAGCTCTCATTGGCCTGTGTTTACAAAGGAGTCTTCAGTGAAGTGGCGAGCACAAACAGCTACATTGTGGCTGATGTCCCAAAAACATGAAAACTTCCCCCTGTTTTCTGGTGCCTTCACCTTTTGAGAAGAGAAAATAGCTGCCGCAATCAAAAGAACATTTTGGAGCAACTTACCAAAAGACTAAATAAGCAAAGGGCAGAGGGGAAGAAAAATCTGAGCGGTGAAATGGATGTGAAGTTGGCGTGTCCTTTAACATTGTGCTAATAGGATGGCAGAGTCTGACATCAGGTTCATGCCACGTCTCACAAAGTTCTCAAAACTTGCTGTTCAGAGAAGCCAGAAAACACGTCCAGGGATTACGCCAACATCCGTGCATCACGTTATGGAACTTTGCCGAGGCTTGATATGAGTATCCAACATATAGTAACATTATATACTATATATGTGTAATAAAATATGGATCAGCATAATGGGTTACCTCTAAACAGAGCCACATCAATTCATGAACTTAGTCTTTGAGCACAGCACTGTTTCAGTTTCAGTTCGTGGTTATGAAAAGATGTTGAATTCCGATGTCTGAATCTGCTACTTTTCAAGATTAGATAGCTTTGATTGTCCCTGTTGAAGCTGTTTCAGTCACATACAATTAAACAAGAAAACTCACAAACACTTTGTGAAAGTATATATATTAAGCTGTCTGTGTGTGAGGAGTGTTACAGTCAATAAGCCACAGAAAATGATTAGAAATTATTGCTTTAGAGATTCCTTGAGACTGCCTTCATTACGGCTAATTGGATTGAATGGTGCCCACTCATTGGCCTACATTTATACATTTACATCGTATTTAAAGCGCTTAATCTGAATGGCACTGATACCATGGGACTGACATTTAAGCTCTTAAATCCAGAGGATGTTATGAGGGTTTAAGAGAGAGGGAGAAAGCGAGTGAGGGGGAGGGAGGTGGATTGAGGGGAGGGGGGAGCAGTAGAGGGTGAGGAAGCAGAAGAAAGAAAACAGTGAGAGGGTCTCAGACAGAGAGACAGTAAAGCAGAATGACAGTGCAAGGCTTTTGTTCGAAAGTCTGCCAGCGTGTCAATTCAGATGTAACATTTTTATCGACACCCGCCTCGCCACAACCTGACAGGCGGGCAGGAGCTCAACTTTTTACGTTCCACACCAGAAGTTCGGGGTTAGTGAAACAGGTTCCCTCAGCAAACTTTGGAGGAAGTCTTTTCTTTTTTCATCGCGTTGTCTCCCGCTTAGGGAAGTATGCAAGACTGGCAATGTTTATTCACTTGACCTAGAAAAAGCTCTTGGTATATTTGCGCACATATTCTGAATTCAGAAGTCATTTTTGATTTTATAGCAGAGCTGTATACAGTTTGAGGAGGCACAGTGTACTGTCTAAGCTATTTACTGCATGATTTGCTGTTAGTTTAGAGGATCTCAGGGGGAAAAATGGCTTGTTTTTTTAGGCTTGTAGGCTTCTACAGAACATCAGGCAGGGTACTGGAATGATAATGGTTTAGTATGTGAATAAAGAAGTATGCTGTGAATGGATACAAACTTAAAAAACACATCAATGCCTTCTTTTATCTGGTGCAAAAACAGAGAGAATCTTGTGGTTGTTAAAAGTGCACAGAACTTGAGCTGAAACAGATTAATTTGTGGGTTTGCACAAAATTAACCAGCAAAAAGTCTATAAATCAATTAATCATCTGAATTTCCTTCCAAGAAAAAATACTGTTGGATTCTGACTATTGGCTTGACAAAAATAAATGATATCTTAAGTAAAAATGCCAGTAAGTATCACAATTCAGCTGTACATGTGGATATATCTGAATCTTTTAATAAAAATACACCAAAAAGCTGCACAGCTTCATTAATCTGGGTGTCTTTACAAAAGTATAGTATACAGTACATTTGTTGTGAAACGAGTGCATTCATTTACCCTACCACAAAACCCCGGCAGACTGAGAATAACACTGACCCAATGTTTAGGTACATTCCAACAATCAATCAAGAAAATCTCACAAACTCAGAATAGGTCCACTTGTTTACAGATAATCTGATCTTCTAAAAGCTGATAATAACCCTTTTATTGTACAATCTAAATGTATGTTAAGTTTGTGATTGGTGAAATTCAAGAGAAGAACATAATTTGGTTATTTGACCATTTTTAAGATAATTTTTCTTGGCTTTTTAATGCTGTTATTGAGAGGATAGGACAGTGGATAAAGCAGGAAAGTGGGGACCTAGTGTGCAACAAAATGCAGCAATGGGCCACAGGTATTGAATCCAGGCCTGCTCTGAGCACTGCAGCCTCTGTACATGAGGCTTTTGATTCAACCACTAATCCAAACCTCTGTCCCTGTTCAACAAACTTATAAGACATAGCTGCACTTTTAAAACTTAAACAAATGTCAGTGTCATTGTTGTTGTTTTTAGGTACATGCATCTTATTCTGGTCTTACATCATAAAACCTTTCAAGTGATTTTTAAAGTCACAAACACACTTCCAAGGTCGGAATAGAGTCATTCAAGTTTTGCTTAAGTCATGGCGTGTTCCTTTGACCTCTGTTGTTTGATGTAAGGTAGTGTTAAAAAGCTCAGTCTTAGCTGTTTCAAGGCAGTCCTTTTCTAGTCTTGGTGTTACAATCAAATCAAGCATGTGTAATATTATCACAGTTTGTCTAATGCAAGTTATGCCGTTCAATGATGTGAGCATTGCCAACAACCAACAGGCACACTCTCACCAGCATCAAACAGGAAGCTCTAAAAAAAACTAGCAAGACAGGAAATTGAAAAAACGAAAGTAGGAGAAACTGGTGGAGTTCTGGAGAGGGCAAGAATGCCTCATTGTCATGTCCTCCAATTTGTTTTAAGATAGAGTGGACTAGGGAAAAGAGTGGACAGAAATTGCAACAGACCTCAAAATCGTTGGTGTTATAGCTAGCTAGCCAATTAGCTAACCAGTTCCCTGGATGAGGCTGTGAATCTAGTTTGCAGAGATTGCAGCCTTTGCAAAATCTTTAGTTTGGGACCAAAAGCTCTTTGGCTTGCAGACACATTGTCTTCAGATGTGAGAGGCTGTCAGACATTAAGTTATTACACGTCTTTTATGTTATGTTAGGCCATACGAAAAGCAACAGTGAGAGTAAGTATTTAAAAAATATCAGTTACAGTGGACTAAACTTTGTTGTGTGGAGAAAAGGCCAAAAGGTTGAGAGATATATTAATGGCATAATTGTGGCTAATGGCTAATTTCTCTGATTAAAAATTACAGGAAAAGATTTAATCCTCATGATTGACTTTGTTATCGAACAGATGTTGGTTTGTTTGCAAAGCTTCATATTTTTTTCCGGTTTCCACATGCTGCCTGTCGCTGAAGCTGCTGTTATATTGAGCTAGTTTACAGCACTACCTGGCAGTAAACAGGAAGTGCAGCAGATTACTCCACAACTGTCCATCTGGACATTAATACACAATAGAAAGCCAAAGCTGTTTCACTGCATGGCCACAGACAGACTGTGTTGTTCACTGCTGGCTTCATTTTAAGCCTGGCGACATCCATCCATCCAAACTCAGCACCCTGAGCAGGACGGGGAGGAGGAAAGATTCCTTTGATGTCTAATAGGCGCTTATTGACAATTTCTCCTTAAACTCCCTAATCCTAAGCAGCAGCAAGCTATTTGACGGCTTTATTCACCGCCTGCACTTTGATTCTTTCTGACCACCTCAAATGATGCAAACGTTCATATTGATCCTCTGCTTTGTGTCTTATGTTTGTTTGCCGATTGCTCAATAATCCAATTATTGCAGTACAGCTTTCTCTGAGCCCCTGTGAAGTGTAAGGAGAGAGAGAGAGAGAGAGAGATGGAGGAGGTAAAGAGAAGAAGCGTAGATACAGAAAGGTAGAAGGGGAGAGTGAAGGAGAAAAGAAACCACAGAGGGACTCTGAGACTGCGTGTGTGTTCATGTGAGAGAAAAGAAAAAGACAGAGCAAGGGGGGGTAAAAAAAACAGAGGGGAAAGTCGCAGGCAGAGCCAAAGTTACCTTTTTATAAACGCACTGACCTTGTGCACTTCACATTAACCTCGCTCTCCAGGAGAATTAGTCTGTATCGCTCACTCTCGGCTGTTCCTAACAGCGCCAATTGATTTCAGTGGACCAGAAACGAGGAAATTGAATCTCTTGTTACGCTGGCCAAAGACCAAGGGAATACATGCTAATGCTGCACACACAGACCTGATACGAGCTTATGCTTACTGTTAGTCCACTGATGTCTCTCTAGATAGATTTGGTGTGACTGCAATGTCTCCCTTGGGTGCAAGACTGTTGGAAGAACTTTATAAGCTGTGGCTGCAAGGGAGGGGGGAAACTCTTTTCCTTTTTTGTGTTTCCTGTGCGTCAGGTTTCAAATACAGGAAAGGAAAAAGAAGACTGTAAAATGGGTCCTGTTGACAAACAGTGTTTAAAGAATGACAAGTAGTGTTGTAGCATTTTGTTGCACACTAGGTCAGCCTTTCTAACCCAATTAAATCAGCAGTGTGTGATTATTTCTGATTGATGGCTGAAGGCTAGGAGCGCAGACAGATTCATTTATGCAGCATTTGCTCCTTGTTAATCAGAACTGATGCTATCGCAACAAAAACAAGTTCTCAAATAGTCCTTTGTGCATTCAACCCGGGCTCAAAAGGGCTGCAGGGTGCAAACAGTTTGACTAAACATGTATGGATTTCTTTAAATGCCTCCCATAGACGATGTACTGTATGTCTCCAGCATGAGGCTAATGTTGACGTTTGGCTCTGCAACGGTACACTTTGCCTTCTGCAACAAATGGCTTTAATCCACCTAAATTAGGAGAAGTTGCTCGGCAGGAGGGAAAGATTACAGAGGATAATGTACGCAGAATGTGTGTATGAGTTTGTGTTTAGGGAAAAGAGAGGGGATGCGGAGGAGAGGAGAAGCTCAGAGAGATGACTGAGAGAGCAGAAGTGTTCACAGAGGCAGCAGCTGGGGTAAGGACCTTTTAGCAGCATGCTGCAGGAGAGAAGGTGGCACGAGAGAAAGGTTGAATTGAATCAGCAAAAAGGCAGGAAAAAAGGAGTTTAAACACAATGACAAAGTGGTTCCACAGGTTTGATTTCCAAAAAGGTAAAGATTGCAGAGCTTCAAAACCTCAACCTCACAAGGAAACATTTGAACAATGCTGTAAAACAACAATTTGGGGAAATGGGAATGATTCAACACTTAATGCTGTGAGGAAACATTAAATTATTGTTGCAAAAAAACACAATCTTGTACATATTTTAAACAGGAAAGAGTTGCTTTTGGTTTTGATTTATTTCAAACATCACAGAATCCATCATCATTTTCAGCCTATCTTCTAACTACTCAGATTATAAACCTGCATAGCTTCGGTGCAAACAGTGACGTATCTCCTTGATGCTTTAGCACAACTCTTATTTGCAAGTAAAACCAAAAGAAACTTGGTGGCTCATTCTGCTGACAGACGCCGGAGTGAAGCCTCTGTAACTTACTATTCACAGTGAAACTGAGACTCACCAGAAACAGATGAATGGGCGCTCCCCTGGAGGATTTAACGAACCAAGAAATATCTAAAGGGTGAATTTTGCTTTGATTTTTGATTTGAACTTTGCGTTGCTACTCAAGTTGCTAATTTGATTGTAAACCATGCAGCCCAGTGAAAAGGAAGTCTTGGCTGAAAGTTGTATATCACTAACCGCTTGCTATACCTGCATGACGAAGAAGTTGGCCGCCAATCCGAGGCATATGACGTCATCAGCATACAATGTGTTCCAGGATTGTGCTCAGCCCAACTGCAGGCCTTCGGGCTTGAGTCTTTTTACACTCATAAGGCTCCCTTATTTCCGTCTATAAACCATACAAAAATACGCCTCTGTTGAATTTTCTTAACACATGCAAGACTATAAACCGTAACATGTACGTGTAGGAGTGGTAGGTGTTAAATGGAAATTACGACCTATGTTGCCCATGGGGGATTTGGTGGTGATAGATCTGTTCAGAGCAGCCTGGCACTTGTACTGCATTTACAGTAACTGGAGTTTGTGTGCTTTGGCCAGAAACAGGGCAAGCCTCACACTTTAAAATGGCTCTTATTATGACAGCCTCTCTCATATAAAGCCTCCGTGGACAGACAGACCCCGGGGCGCAGAGCACATAAAGACGAGTCAGTGGCACATTGAGAAGCTGTCAACGCGCTGCACAGTATACAGTGTCAGAAATGTGGATGTAGGATGCCAGTCAGGTCACGGTAGAAGGTATCCGCTCACAGAGAGATTGACAGGCATCTTTCCCGATTCCAACCCCACGTCTTTGTATTGCTCATAAAAAACCCAATTACGCTCTATTTCCTCTTATAAAGCTACTCATTAGCGCTGACGGGTTTCGCAACATGAAGCAGAACAGTGAATAGATAGCAAATGTAGAGCTACAAGCTGCTTTTCTGTCACACAAAGCCTGTGTTTCAATAGGGAATCCTTTGTTCACTGTGTAAATCCCCATGGCCTCCATTTAAAAGCTCAGTGTGTCACTTGAGAGTAAACTCCTGCTCACTAAAAAATAATTCTGATATTTTTTAAATCCACTCAGAGTGGACCATGTGTATTCTCCTTGAGGAGATCCATCTCTTAAAAACAGGCTAAATTGATATTTCCTTACTTCAATTCTTCATAACAGAATCAGCACCCTCTTACTGTACACCATTCAAAATGAGATAAAGGAGATGTCTCCTCTTAGCTTGAGACCTGTCATTTATTCATAAATATTCATACTAAAAATGTCATGTATTTAACTAAACATTCAGTTTCATGTACCTCAAAAAATTAGATTAAATGTGTACTGATAGAGAGAAACCCTCAAATCTGTATTTCCTTGAAAAGTTTGAAAATGTGGGAAATATTTTGAAACATTTGATAATTTATTGAGGGAATGGAGCAACGCCTGTGAGCTAGTTCAGGCAGACAACTCGAGCTGCACTGCTATACACATGTCACATGACCCACTCTCATAATCATCATCCAATCCCGCCCTCTGCCTCTCAATTTGGCGGCCTATTTAAACTGGGAAAATCTCCCATCTCTCCGTCTACCTGTCAACTGCCTGCATGCCCATTGCTGAATTTTCTGTCATCCCCACCGCCACCCCAGCATCCACCTGCAGGCTCCGGGGGTGTTCAGTATGTTTAGCTCATCACTCCTCAATGTCTGCATGTAAACTTATCTACAGGAAGTGATGAGGCCGTAGCCTGGGTGCCAAAGATGTAATATGTATTTGCTGCTACAATAAACAATTTAAACGTGAGTTGTCTGACTGAAATGAATTTAAGATATGCTGGACAATTGTATATAAATGTATGAGCTTATTAATGAATATACATTATGAACACATGTGCCTCGTGGGTTAAAGAAATAGGGCAAGGATAATTCAGTCACATGATGAGCGCACAGCACACAGAAACTCACTTACACTGTACTAGTGTCTCACCTCAAATGTAAATGTGGTAGCATAAAGAAACATGTACATGAACATGTGCATGTGAAAGCCCTTCTGCAGATAATATGTAATCACAGAGACTATGCCTTGATGGAAAAAATCCTAAATTGAAATAATTCTTTTGAGATAAAATAAAAAGATGTCAGATCAAAAGTCATAATTAGGAGATAAAAAAGGGGAAATTGTGAAATAAAAGATAAGAATTATTAGATGAAAAGTCATAATTATGCGATAAAAAGTTAAAATTCCTATGAAAAGTATAAATAATGAGCTGTAAAGTCATAGTTATGAGGTCTGTGGTGGAAATGATCAAATAAAAGATAAATGTTATTAAATGAAAAGTCATAATTATGAAATAAAGAGGCAAAATTGAATTCCAAGTCAGAACGATGAGATATATATAGGCAATTATGAGATCTAAAGGCATAATTCTGTGATGAAAAGTGGAGATGTGAGACAAAAAGTAGACATGATTAAATAGAATGTCATATTTATGAAATAAAAACTGTATCTTTCATGCAAAAACAACAAAGAAATATACCCATCACAAGCTAAAGGTTCCACCCTGCTGTTCCTTATTTTGTCTTGATTTTTTATATAATGATTAATAGAATGAAGAGTAATATTTCAGCACTGGTGTGAGCACATAGATTTTCTTGTCAAAATCATTGATGCTGTCTGACTCATTAACCTGTCAGTTTTATCATTTCTCCAAGATGCCTATACCAGATTGTTTTCCTTCCCCCTGTCAGAAAAACTATTCTTGTTGAAATGATTCTATCTGTTTTCCAGCCCTGCATGCAGAGTTAGTCTGTCTATTGAGTCACTTAAAGAATAGTCAGCTTCACTGTTGTGTAAGAACCAGATCAGTGTATTTTTTGAAGCCTGTCAGAATCAGTCACCAAACTTGGATGTAAGAATACTATTTAAATATTTCCTCTTGCCTCCTGCCTGGTTCTGTCTCACTCTGGCCTTTATCCTCCTATTCTCTGCTCTCCTCCAGCCAGCCTCTCCACCACTGACATCCCTGGAGTTGGCCGGCCAAAAAAAAAAAAGGTGACATGGGCGCCCGCTCTGAAAGGGCAGCCACATGCACCACTGCAAATCTTTCACCTTATTAAATATACATCAATAGTCAGCCATACCTGTGAGGCAGAGCTCACCTGAGCCAAGGTTACAGTGACTGATGTTATTTTTAACCTCTTGTTTTGAACAGGAAATTGGGTTTGAGGCTACAAAATGTGTCACATACAGCGATGATTAGAGGAATAATGAGAAATGACAACAGTTGGTAAAAACAGCTTCAAATGTTCTGTCCATTATGGAATCAAAAAGGTGAAAGCAAATGTTTAAAATAAAAAGAAAGAAGATAAAGATTGCATGATTTCAGCAGCCTTTTTTTATGATAAACAGGGGCTCCACCTTTCAGCATTCAAATTCAGCCAAAGCGTTGAAACCACTTCCCACTTTCACCGCTCACCACTGTCACGTCGCCTTATACTTTACATTGAACCCTACAATGACACAAAACCGTTGTCCCAGTTCATGATTTTCCATAGTGCGCAAACTAACAGTAGGAACCTCATATACGCACACACACATGCAAAACAGGCACAGCACTGTTACGTTCTCCTGACTGTGGTGTTTACAGTGATTCTATTCAGCCCTCAACATTACTACATCCAATGCTGTTTCAGTGGTTCAACAATTACACCCCACCATGAAACCTCTGTGTGTTTTAGATTGTAGGGGAGACCAGAGGTGCAGAGTAAAAGGGGCTAAAGGTAACTTCCAAGGTTTTAATTTAACAAAGCATTTCAGTCCCACCACTGCCATAACCTTAGTGTTACCTTCTGAATAAACCACCATAGGAACAGAGGTTTTCTGGAGATGTAGTAGAGATTAAGGGTTGGATTATACTCTCGATGTGGTCAGAGATGGATTAGCCTGCAGTTTGATTAGTCAGCACATACTATACATATGTGTTCCTCTGATGCTTCACTTTGTAGAGTTTTTTCTTATTGCAGTAGGTTTTTTTTGTGAGACTCTAATTGCGCTGTGTCCCTCAGCAGGTGTTGCATTGTTCATCCAGTGGCCATCTGGGCCTGTAATCCTGCAGAGGTGAACACACTGAATTTGAAAAAGGTCATTACCCAGACATTGTATGCTTGTGTGTGTGTGTGTGTGTGTGTGTGTGTGTGTGTGTGTGTGTGTGTGTGTGTGTGTGTGTGTGTGTGTATGTGGGAGTGTGTGAGTGAGTGTGTGTGTGTGAGTTAATGCGTGTGTGTGTGTTTTTGTGTCTTTGCCCTCTAACCTTCTTTTTCTTTTGCATTTTGGACCACATGTGAGGGACCTTTTGTACTTTTGAGGTCAGAATCTTAAAGTTGACCTTTTTAAGAGGTAATGTTGAGCTTTACAATGAGCAGAGCTGATGGTTCAGAACAAACTGTATTCATAATTACGTTGCACTGTTCTTTGTGTTTGGACATGGTTCAAAAGCAGGAAAGTTACAATAGAACCAGAAAGTTGAAGTTTCTTTTTTCTCATATATTTCTTGCATTTATTGTCACTTATGTGCCTGACATTATTAATGATGTTTTAGAGTCCCCTGTTTCTTGGAAAACCCGAAAAATTTGATGAGTCATCCCGCACTGGGAATACCAACTGCTTCCTGGGTTTTTTTTCCCCAGCCATTAAAACACTTCCTTGAGTTTCCCAGTCCCTACACTACTCACTCCGCCCCAAACACCAGGGCTGTCAGTGTTAACCTGTTTATTGCAATGCAGTTAAGGTCTGAAATTAATGGGGAGTTTTTAATCGCATTTATCCCTTTCTGCGCACCATAGTTAAGCCGCCACATTATCTTCCTGCTTCCCGTTGCTGTTGTGAAGGATTCAGGTTAGCATGTCATGAGCAGTCATGTGCTTTACCATAAAGGGTCAAGGGTAGCAGTGGTTACATGCAGATAGGACCTGTATGAAACAGAAACAGCATCGAAATCTTTTATTTAGATTCTGCAAGCTAACCAGTAGGTTAGAATCTCATGTTTGCACTACTTGCTTCTGTAAACACCAATCCTCTCTACCTTTCTGCTTTTACAGAACACGTATCAGCTGTCTGTTGAGTGTTTCATGGGAGCTTTAACACTGGAGGTGTAGTACTTTTTTGGTTTTTAACTGAACACTTTCTGGAAATTTGATTGTACGGCAGCCAATTATGGAAAACAAATAACTGAAAAAAATACTATTTGTAGTTGGGTAGTTTTGCAGTTTTCATTATGACTTAATTGGTTAGCACTTAGTTCTTTCAGCTTGTTTTCACATCTTGTTGAACTCATGCACAACTTCTTTCTGCGCATATGACTGCTAGCCAGCTGTTGAATCTTTCAAACACTATAGAGAGGCCGACTGGAGAGCCGTTCTCAGCACTCCTTGAGCTAACATGCAAAATGTGCTACTGCGGTGCTAACCACCTGGACCTGAGCCAACCAGAGACTTGGCTTTGGCTCCTGTGTAAGCCCACTTCTTGAGGTTGTGGTTTCATACCCTCTTTCACTTCAGAGAGCCATCAGACTGTAAACTAGACATACAATAAACACCCAAGGCAGGTCCACTTGGCAGCCGTATTGCTAACTGTATTTCCTCTGTATGTATGCTTCTGACTTGGTTTGGGTGTGCAGCATTTCCCTTTTTGCACATGCTGTACCTCCTGTTTGCTTTTCCTCCCTGTTCATCCCGGCTGAATTGTAAATGACTGGTGGGGGCTTGAGGATGATCACATATGACAGATAATGTGTAGGGTTGCTGGCAACATGTGTCAGCGCCAGTGTACATTAACCTACATTCAGATTGAGGCCTTTTTGAATCACCCGGGAAAGGAAAAGGTCGCCTCTTGAATAAGATATTAGCTGGCACATTTCATTTCTGTGGACCCACGAGCCGAGTTCATTTGGCTTTTTAAGGTTCCAGACTGTAAATGCCAGTGTTTAGCTTATAGTATGCCCTAATCCTATTGACTGGACCCTTCATGTACTCTAAGGTGAACGTAAACAGTAGCAGGCTGTGTCTAGAAAGAGGACAGAGGTAAGGAGTATGCGACGCAGAGGTGGTTCAGGTCAAGGCTGATCCTTTAAAGATAATCTCCCTCTCTGGGGATTTGTTTTTCTCATTTGTCCCTGTGCCTGTAAGCTGGGTTTGGAGGTCACCTGCTGCACAGACAACATGACCCGAACCTGCCTATTAGGCGCATTTGTAAGAAGCCATGCAGGTAATGTGTTGAAATGGTGGGGTAAAAGCTATAAGCTGTGAATAGAGCTGAAACATGAACATCGAGGGCGGCCGGGTCTAGAGTTCATCCATGCCACTGAAATCAAAAGGATCAGGCTCTGTAACAAAACCAGTTTTAGCAGCGGGGCTTTGAAGTGGTCCATTTGTGTTTATATTCGTGGCAGGGAGCTCGATCAGGATAAATGTTTGAGCCATGTT
Organism: Notolabrus celidotus; assembly: GCF_009762535.1. Taxonomy (NCBI): domain Eukaryota; kingdom Metazoa; phylum Chordata; class Actinopteri; order Labriformes; family Labridae; genus Notolabrus; species Notolabrus celidotus. The sequence goes on along the minus strand of NC_048278.1, from coordinate 25,661,658 downwards.
TCTCAAAGGTGGTAAAAACAGTTTTCTCTGTGTGTATTAGTTAGATCTAAGCCAACTACCGTGCTTATTTTTGTTGTGATCATGAGGGTTTATGTTCACGAGGGAGTAAATTTAAATCACCGAGCTGGTATTTCATGTTCCCTCATGTGTTGGAAACTTTATACCAAGCCTCTTGTTGACATTGTTTCTAGGTTTCCCATGCCTGCAAATAAACCTGATGCCCAACAATGTGTTTCTGAACATGTTAGCTGGACTGTGTGAAATGGCTATGAACAGGATTTAATGTCTATGCTGGCGTGTGAATGCTTCACTGCTCATTGAGAACAAAAGAGTCAAACCGTGTGCATATTAATGTGATTCGGACATTTATTGGGTCACACGAGCAGATATCATGAATCATTAAACAGTACATCTGGTCACCTTTTGTAACCTAACGAATAAATCAGAGTAAACAAAGTTTTGTTGCCAAGTTACAGTTAATAATTTTACTTTGTAACAAATCAGTGCATCACAACATCACTCTGCTCTTCAATAGAAAAAAAGTTGTATTAAAAAGTAATCCATTCATTTGCTTTCTCAACAAAAGCATGAAGAGCCACATATTTATGACAGTGGGTGATGGTGCTCATGGAAAATGTAGTCCTCATCCTGGAAGAGGACTACGTATTTTGTGCAAAGGGTAGCCAAAATCAACACAACATGAAAACTCCTTCAGTGACTTTAATCAAATTTTCTGTCAAAGTAAAAAAAGAGGAGTATAAGTGGGCGTTTGACCTCCTGGCAAACATCTACAATGCCCCCATCTGTCAGTCTAATCAGTAACACCCCCAAATCTATGCATAACTCTTCGCCTAAACATGATCACATCAGACAAGTTCTAAAAAAATATTCACACCTTAAAGTATGTACGACTGAAGAAGTAATTGTGTTCGACTAGATCCTAAATCGTTTGTAACTGGCTGTAAACATTTTTAATCCTGCTTTTAAAAAAACAATGATGTTAATGAGGCTTCCTGGGCTTCTGAAGCCAGCCTCAAGTGGACACTCCAGGAACTGCAGGATTTTTGTACTCCATTGGCTTCGTTTCTTTTTTTTTTTTTAAGTTATCTTTTGGGGCTTTTTGGCAGGACAGCTGAAGAGAGACAGGAAACGTGGAGAGTAGAGAGTGGGGGAAGACATGCAGCAAATGGTCGCCTCTGTATGTGGGGCACTTAGACCGCTAGGCCGCCAGTGCCCCGTTGGCTTCATTTTTTAACACTGGAGGTTACCCCTTGATCAATAAAAGACCAACAGAAGGAAAATATAAGAACCCAGCTGCTACATTAACTTGTAGTAGAGCTTTTTTGCATGAATGAGGCATATTAAAAGCTGTATTTATTCTGTTTTCAATATGTCTTTATTTGAAATAGTTTTTAAGGGTTATTTTCTTCGTTCCACCACATTTTACTCATGTTTTATGCTTTTTACAGTGCAGAAGTAAAAGATGTCTCTATAGAAGTAGAATGTTTTTGAGGTAACTCTGCTTAACTTTTTGATTTACTCTCAGAAACCTTCTCTGCAGCCTTGTACACATACATTATATCCAAAGCTCAGATGCGGGATCCATATAAATTGAGTTCTTCGCCGCATTGGAGATCTTTGGCCTGGCTCATGCTTTGTGTTTAAATGATCTCTAAATGGACTGCATATGGTCAGAGATGAACGAGTGGGTGTGTTGACCCCATATCATATATAGGAACTGTTTATTTTTCTTATTGTGGTGTTGTTAAAAAGCTGAATTTAAATAAGGCTGCACAAAAGTTTTTGTGTAGAGTTTAGAAAGTATGAAAAAACGTACATGCCAGCGTTCATGAACAGCAAACCAGCCTTTTCTTTGAGTTTAAGAATATCATGCTATACAGAAACTATGACTGGAGCTGCACCGGCATCCTTAGCCTAATTTTATACTGTATGGATGTGATCAGGCCCTTACTCCACTTGACAGGCATGAATTACGGGACTTTCCAGCCACGATAATCCTCTTCACCAGATAATAACACCCTGCCACTGCTCCCTGAGATTCATGCCTGCGTGCTTTACCACTTAGCCACAATATTTCAGGTGACTCATTTCATTCATTATGAGTGACAGTGAGTGATCACAGTTAAAACTAAGCTCAGAAACACTCCTGCTGCCCTAAAAGCGATCTCTGTGAAACTTTTGGTCATTCAGCTGAGGCTGCATAGAGAGGTTGAGAAGTTATGTAATTTAAAGTCAAATGCAGGTACAGCTTCAGACAGGTCGAGGAAAATTTGTATCCGGCGTGTAGATGGGAAAGATAGTGCAGTCTGTTTCTGACCATAAAACTGAGCCTCTATCAACTCTATAAAGAGGACTCTGTGTCTGTCTGTGTGTGTGTGTGTCTGTGACTTGTCTCATTTTTTGTTTACACTGAAAACAGTGGATTTATTGCAGAAAGATAATCGTGATTTGCCGTCATGGAGAAGGTCACTAAGAGTTTGCAGGCATAAGCCTTGGAGGGGAGACAACACAACAGATTGGAATTTAAAACAAGGAATGCAATCACAGCTGGGATACCAGATTCATCAGACAACAAATGTGCCATTTTTGGAGTGAACTTCGTTTTAATTGAGGATGAGATTGCCTCATTTGCCCTGTATTTTAACTTTTTATCTTCTATATTTGACCTGAAATTATATACAAATTTGAAAGAGAGAGAATCCCTTTTCCTCTAACTTGAATACATGTAATCCATGTGAACAAAATTTTATGGTTTAGATTTTTTTGTACCTGTACCAGCCAGTTGGAGTAGATTATACTGTAACCTTAATGAGTGTAACACAAGCCTGCCAAAGAGGAAATCTCATATTTCTGTATGCTCAGGTACTCTGCCCAATGCCAGGGTCACCTTCACCAGGAAAAATAAATCCCCGGTGGCTCTCTCACACTACCCATAAGACCTCTCTCCTCTTCGAGAGGCGGTGAGTGGGTGTCATCCTAATGTTTATACTGTCTGCTTGTGGTTATGTAAGCCATTTTTGTCCTCTTTCTCTTCCTCTACATCTCCCTCCGCTTGTTTAAACTAATCTACCTTTACCTCTCCATCGGGCCAAGTTATGTGTGTTACGTAAATATTGTTTGAACTGGTCTAGCTTAAGGTTTTACAGCATGCTGAGATGTGTGTTACATAAATATCGTAGGCCAGACTAGAGAGAAGTACCTTACCTTGGATGCTGTATTTTTTTTTTTTTTTTTACAGGGTCAAGGATGCTTCTCTTTCATGAGGTGCAGGTTCAGGAAGGCTGTGGTACTTGTCTGAACTATCTCTGTGTTAACAGCCTCTAGAATGAGCGAGTCAGTGTGTCTACTCAAACACACACACACTCGTATTGTTTTTACAGTGGGTGGATTGCTCTGTAAATACAGTTAAGTAAGCGTGTGTGCGTGTGTGTGTTTGTTGCAGACAGCGTAACATGCATGACGCTGCCATTGTTTTTCCTTACAACAGAAGTCTCCTTGTGGTTTGCCTGCTTGTTTACACTCTCAGTCATGCTAATGTATTTCTGAGGGTCACTCAGTTCATTCTAACACCATGTGATTGTGCCCTCCACTGTCCTCCATCATACAGCCATATCACAGCCCATTATTCACTCATAATGATGTTATCTTAATAACCTCAGAATAACTACGGCACCCCTTGACTTCCTCAATACATATCATTTGTCAGCTTCCTTCGACTCCTGCTCTGTTGCCATAGCAACTAATTGTACGAGTTATACCACGCTTAGTTGACTTCTGACCTTTTCCTGTGACCCATATTGACCTGTTTATGGTTAACGGAGACCTCTGAATAAAGACACAGAAATTAAAAACTGCAAAATGCAGCCTCAAATGACCACTTTGATTATCAAGTGCTATATTACATCTGAAGAAAGAGTTTATTAGATTAGACACTTAACCAGACCTGTTGTAGCTAATGCACCTTTCTGTCTCAAATGGTTGGTGTTCAATATGAAGATTGGTCAGTTTGCACATGTTTCTTCAAAGTGATGCACAAAATCACAGACTTACCTTTTTGTTGAAGATACAGTTGCAAACTGCTTTAGCCTGCCTACTCTTGCTGCTTCCCCTGCTAACCGCTTTGCAACCCACCTCCACCCCAGAACCTCTTTTTATGCTGTGTCGGATTTTACAAGGGTCATATGTATTGTCGCTGAAGCTTGCTGTGTTCTGTACCCCAGGGTGGGTCTTAGCTGCTCTCCCTGCATTGGCTTTTCATGCATGCACATGAAAGAGAGGGGAGGTGTGCTCTCCCCACCTCAGGCTTTTGCGTTCTACATATGCACATGGAAGGGCAGGGAGCTCCCAGAACAGAGACAGAACAGCAAATATAACTTATTGCATGCAATCAGTTAATTACCTTTGATGAAAGTGGTGCTGACTGAAATTCCTTCTTTTAGTGGTGGTGTTTTGTTTGCTTTTTTTAAACACTAATTTTAAGATTGGTATGTTTCTACTGCCTTGCTTTTTGAATTTGCGTGTGGTTTCATACAAGTTGTTTACAAGTGTCTTCCACACCCACAGGTGTGTTATATTTCTTTGTGAATAACCGTGAAACAAACAAAACTACACTCAACTTTTTCTAAATTCTGATCATTCTCTCTTAATATTTCTATTTCAGGTATCAATTTATTAATAATTCAAACTTTTATTCTTTATTTGGATCCCCATTAGCTTCCACAACATGGTTGCTAGTCTTCCTGGGGTCCACACATAACAACAATAAAAAACAGTAATTTACAATCACAATTCAAAACATCTTAAAAGATATAATAAAATATTGCTGAACATGAAATAAGCCATAGCAACCCTAAGAAATAATAATGATAATTGAATCTATCTCAAGCTTAAAACAAATCTTTCGATGACTTTCTTAAAATAAATTTTGTTCTTGAGTTTTCTATTTGCGATGGGAAGTGTATTCCAGGCACTGAAACCTCTATATAAAACAGTTAGCATCAAGGAATTTGTCCTCTGGCTTGGTAAGGCCAGGAGTTCTTAACTCACTTGACGTGTAGTGTGCTTGTGGCACAAACCTATGTACACAAGCTATTCTTGAAAGAAGATTGGGGTGACTACTTCATTCCCTGAAAAGACAAGCATATGGAAACATTTCTTGCTCCTTTCCTTTTTTCAATGATTTTAGACTGCATATTAAAATGGATGCCATAAGTTCTCACTGATTGTGAAGCCAAAATATCTCGAGCCCCTCCTACTGACTGGCTGCTATACGTCATAACTATAACATTTGAATACACATCAAACAAATTTGAATATATATACAGTCAATGAGTAGTAATGTTTTTTGGGTGTGGTTTAATACAAGCCGGTTATAGGTTTCTACCACACCCATTCATGTACTTAGATATTCTCATCATGTGTGGGGTATTCAAGTGATGTTGAAAAAGGGAGTCAATGATGAGTGCAACAAAAAAACTCAGTTCCTTGAGTGTCTACTTGAAGCTGACTGTACTGGAGAGCGATTTTTTGTAGTGATACATTAAAGATAAGATAAGATACTTTATATTATTTTAACCAACACATCTATGAAGTTAAAAGAAAGGCTAGGTATTATACTTACATTTGCATAATTAGAGGCGATTGACAGATGGAACAGTTTGTGGCCATTTAGCTTGAGGCTGAAAACCTCACACACAGCTCCACCTCTTTGCCTGTTTGTAGGCTGACTGAAAATTAGGATGAGTCAGCTTTTCCAATATGGTTACCACCATCGTTGGGCTTCAAAATATCTCTTCAGATACCAACGGGTGATGTCACAGAGTCTACGTCTGTGTTTTTAACAGTCTATAGTTGTATTTTGTATAAAACAAACATGAAATGAAACTTAACTATTTCCTGATTTTTGAATATCTTCATCCTTCCCCTTTGGGCTTGGCTTCTGCTGGTTTAATATCCCCTCCACAGCTGAGAGAGGGCAGAGATATTTGAGCTATTTGGAGAATGCTCCCAGTGTGACATCCAAATTAATTTGGGCCAATTTGAGCCCAAACATCTGTCCTGGGGTTAGCGCTCACACATTCTGGTGGGCACTGTGAGTCTTAAGTGAATTCAAGCTCTCATATTTTTTTTCCTTTATCGTTTCATTAACAACTTCCCTTAGCAACGAAAAGGACAGAGAGAGAGACACATTTTTACTTGTACAATTTGTTTGGAAGAAACAACCATCGTGTACTTGGCTCATTTGTGACCTCATGGGAAATAAACAGCAACCAAATCAGTTGTTAGTTCTGTGTGTTATCTTTAAAGATGAAAGGACACTGAAAACAATGAAACCGCTGCCCTGGAGTTTCATAGGAAGGGAAAAAAAGCAACAACTGGAGCGAAGAATGAGACCTTTGATCCATGCAGTCAGTCCCATTGAGTTAGTCTGAGACTGTACCCAGAAATAGAGAACACATGGGGTCAATGAAAGAAAAAAACAAAGCCTGGTACACAAACGTGGACTGCACACAACTTTAGAACTTTTTGTGGTAGCCCGTTTTTGGAGGTATCGTTGGGGGCATTCAGAACTTTTGCAACCAAAATGTAAAATTTCTTTCTTTCTATCTCCCTCTCTGTCTCCTGTGAAGAGACCATTTGAACCGCCAGTCTTAGCGCAGTGCTTCTTCCACTTGTAAATTATCTTTTCAGCCTAAATTGAAACTGACAGAAATTGCAACCTCAGATTATTTTAAGCTGAGAAAATGACAACCCAAACCAAAAGGGGATTTATTTGGCTTGTCCACGTGGCCTAGTGGTTAAAAGATGCACACCATTTAACCACAATGCCCCAATTGCAAAGACCTTTGGTGCATGTCATTCCTTTATTCTCTCATCTCATTAAAACATAGTTGTGTAATAATTTCTGCACTTACTGAATGCTGACAGACCGAGGGCCAGCATCTCTGCAGTAGCAGCCTCATGTTGGGAATGTCTGGTGGCCTGTGTGTTTAGTTTTGGGCGACTGGCAGAGCTGGGTGCACAGTCACTGCAGCCTGGCCTGTCTGCTCTGGTTTCATAAGCAGGGAGAGAGAATGACCTATATAGTTCTCTGAGGGAGGGGAAGTCACCTTGTTGGTGGACCAGCGGGCAGGCAGGCAGGCTGGCAGGCAGCGACAAGGTTTTAATGTGCGGCAGTATTAAAAGGGTTGAGCACTGACTGGATGTTAAAGGCGTACTTTAGAGAGACCGCTCATGAGCTGCTGGTTCTGTTTTGGGCCATAAACTTTCCATCTTGTTGTGGATTGTCTTTTTGTTCACACTGCTAGATGTTTTACTATCCGTCATATTTATATATGATATTATTATTGTTATATATTATTGTTAGCATGGTTATTGCCAGTGCTTAACCAGTTTCTACTATAAACTGTAATTTTCTGTCACTATGTGAATGTCTCCAGATGTGTCTGTCTTTCTATCTGTTTCCTATTAATCAATCTTTCTGGCTGTCCTTCTCCCAGTGTCTCCTGTGCCCCTCCCTGTCTCCAAGTGTGTCTCTCTGTCCCTCTTTGTCTCCCCTTCAGTCCTACTGTGTGGCTCCATCTCTGTCCTCCCTTTCTGTCAGACTGTCTGTCTCCCCTTGTGTCTGTCTTCCAGTCTTTATAGCAATGTTTTTTTGACTCCTTATCTTTCTCTATGTCCCAATCTGTCTGTCTACCAGTAAGTCTGACACCCTATCATCCTGTCTGTTGGTTACAGTGTTTTTCTTCCAGTCTTTCTATTGCTCCTTTTCTGTCTTCTTGTCTCCAAATGGTCTTCTGGCTGGTCTGTCTATCTGTCTCCCTGTCTGTCCTCTTGACTATCTGTATGTCTCTCTGTCTGCTTTCTTGTCCAACTGTCTGTCTCCAGGTCATTTGTCAGTTTGTCTTCCTGCCTGTTTCCTGGTCTGTCTCATTGCCTGTATGTCTCCCTGTCCATATTCTGGTCCATCTGTCTGTCTACCTGTCTCCCTTTCTGTCCTTAGCTCCGTCTGTCCGTTGGTCTTCTGGTCAGTTTTTCTTTTTCCATCTCTTTATCTCCCTCATCCCAATTTTCATGGCCCGTGCGGTCAGGCAGATGGTTGATCACCAGTGAGTCTGGTTCTGCTCAAGGTCTCTGCCTGTTCAAATTTTTTTTCCCCCTTCACTGCTGCCTAGTTCCTTCTTATGGTTGATCATTGTTTTGTTATTAATATAATAAATTGTACAATCTCTTAACCTGCTCTTACACAGTGTAGTGTATAACTGTTGTAAATATTGATGGATTGATTGATTTGTAATGGTGTTAAAAGGCAGATGTAATGTAAAAAAGTCAGCAGATTAGCATGCTGAAAAACACACCTCAACATGGATTGGATTTGCACACATACACACACTCACATTAGCTGAAACCATAGGGCCCGATGCCAGAAAGATCCAGTCAGACAAACACCTCACCAGAGACTCCTCTAAGCGTCCTAACAAATTGAATGTGTGTGTAGATGGACAAGAGGGAATTAGATCAGTGGTCCTGATTGTATCTGAGTGTGCTGTTGCTGTACCCCTTTCCAGCAAGTCCCCTGGAGGAAATGTGTGTGCATGAGAGAGAGCAGCGGAGAGAGAGAGAGAGGCATAGAGAGGGACAGAGGAGGAGAGAGAGAGAGCCTGGCAGCTGGTTTGATGAAGGATGGAAGGAGAATGTTAACCAGACAATCACCTTGCATGTTATTGATTGAGATGGGAGTGAGGTAATTAGCACAGAAAAGAAGGGGAAGCTGAGGCCACTTTCAATGTTTTGATACAAGGTGTTCTCTCTTTGTACCCATCTACATATTTGCCTTTTTCTGTGTGTGTGTTTGTGTGTGTGTTCCTCAATATGAAGGTTTTTTTCAAACATTTTTTGAAAGCCAAATATGGTGTTATTCCAATTACAAGTAGCATAAATGAGTAGCTTAGCATTATGTAATTGCACCATTCCTGTTTCATACACAGAGCCTTGTCCATCAACTGTTTTTGCTATACCGGCCAGTGAAACCATGCCGTTTTTAGGACTGCAACCCAACACGCCACCAAATAATCTCCTGATACATTTCTATTGAATATTTAAAAATAACAAAAAGATGTAAGAATTCTCCAGTCACTGTTATAAATCACTGAGAAAGAGATGCAAACCCTTACTTTATATGGGTGTGAGCCATAAAATACCTTTCTCAAAGAGAATTGGCCGACGACCTGTTCTGTTGTTAAAATCTACCTGTCACCCATCACACATATGCATCATCTGCATTTAGCACAGCTTATTTTGAGCACAGATTAAGTCTTAATGGATTGGATATAAATGGCCATGTAGATTGGCATATGGTTTAGCATTATATGTACAAGTTATATAAACTACATATAATGACCAGAGCTCCATGAATACTTAAAAGTAGAGGCCAGTATGAACGGTGGTATTTGAAGCCAAAAGAGTTTGAACCCTGTTCTTGAGTTTTTTATAAACATAACTGATAACCTAAATGCACTTGGGGCTCAACACCAAGGTTGTTGGTCTTGCTTGCTTGTTCACATCAAGGTCTGCACAAAAATGAAATGGGGTGTCCCTCTGTTATCGCTTTCACCCAACTTCGGTTCTGAAAATTCAACCTTTTTAAATAACATTTTGACAAAGATATGTATGTTGGAACCTTTTATATTTCAAAATTAATCTTTTGTGTGTTTTAATCATAGACTGTATAAATAATGGACGTAGTATCCGTGACGTCACCCATATGTTTCTGAAGCGCTGTTTTTAGGCCAACCGGCAGCAGGAGCCATATTGCTGCTGTCAAGGGAGTGTGACATAAAGAGGCGGGCTTTGAGCCTCCTAGCCAAACAGCTTACAGTGTTCCCGCCTGTCAATCAAGTCAGCTGTGCCTTTCATTGGAAGGACTCTTAATCTCAATATCTTCAAAATTTAGACTGGAGGTTGCCGTTTGGTCTAATACAAAATTTTAATTGTGATTTTTTTCAGATTTTTGATAAAATTCTTGGAATTTTTGTAACGTTATGAATATAAGGTACATATAATATTTATTAATATTGTTCTACAATGTATCCTTTCAAACTGAAGTACTGACACCGTTTGGTTATTTGTTCTACCTATGATGGAACTAATACAATTTACTGAGTCAGCAAATGTTTTTTTTTTCTTTTTTAAACTGTAATTTCGTTTTATGTGTATAAATCATCAAAACCACCACAACCAATGACTTCTCAGCAGGTCTTTAACCAATTTAACACACACCTGCATCTCTACCTCGTTCTGTCACAATTAAAGAGAGTAAAACTACATGAGACTAATTTTAAAGTAGTTTCTTACATTATGACCAATATAATAATTCACTTTCATACAGATTTTAGGGGAAATTGTTAAGCCCTACTTTGTGTTCTTTTTAGTTCTTCCGACACCACAGTGAACCGCTCTGAGCTGCCTACTTCCACCTGATGGCAGATTAACTACAGACAGACATCATCCATTACCTTTGGCAGCTACTGTAACTCTTAACTAATTCACCCATTTAGCTAGGCATCAGTGAGAACAGGCTGCACATCCTGAGCTTTAGTGGTCATGTAATTATAGTCTGATCAGTCAGTAGTGAAAGCTGCGCATGATGCCAAAGTAAACACAGACTGGGATCAGGTAGAACTGCAGCAGACTGTCATCAATTGTGTTTCCTGTTGGCTGTGGCTCTTGGTAATAACAACTAAATACGTTGTAGAAGCTCAAGTAAATATTAATCCTCAACTTTGAACTTTGACTTATTACACTGTAAACTTTTGGCTTTATAGTGGTTTAATTCAATACATTTTTCAGTGCCTTTCTCTTCTTATCCTAGAGAAGGGGACAAGTGTTTTGGATCCAACTTAAATTTGACATCCTGCTTTGTGTCTCTCTGCTTATTGAATTTGAATAATCTCCTCAATAAATCTGTCACTGTCATCTCTGTAAGCCTGGTGATGCTATAAATCAGCTGAGCGCAAAGCCCCCCTGCTCTTGGCTGGCAGACTTATTTATGGCTAGCCTCATTGCTCTGCTACTGTACTGCTGGTCGTAAAGTCCAGGAATGTATCACAGTATGCATCAGGCTGTATACATCTGAGAGGAAGGGGACAGCCTGCTACGACTTTGCGTTGTCTTATGTTAAGTTTTTGTTGATTTATATGACCTGTCTAAAAACATGTAATGTGTTTGTGTGTTTCAGCTCGCCACTGAGACAACCATCCTCAACGGCAAAAGTGTGTCTTGTCTGTGGAGACGAGGCGTCAGGGTGCCATTATGGTGTGGTGACGTGTGGAAGCTGCAAAGTCTTCTTCAAGAGGGCCGTGGAAGGTATGAGAAAAAGTTACGTTCGAAAAACACATTTCTTCTTTGATCTTGTTTGTTTTCTGTGTGTGAATGCTGAACTCTAACAACCATTATGCTTTTCTTACTCTTAACATTTAAGAGGAGGAAAACCCATTTCTTACTGTTATTTTTTAGAAAAGAGTGACATAAGTTCTATAAACTCTTAATATAAAACTAATATTTGTGTAACTGTAAGAGGGAGGACGATTTTGCTTCCAATTTTTTTCTCTCATAAAGCAAGTTTCATTCATAGCAAAATAGTTTCTGTGAGTATCCAGTAATGTCGATAATATCTCATGATTTCACAGTTGTGGCCTTTTGAATTATTGCCTCAGATTTTGCTCTTTGATTAAGAGTTGTTTTCTGGGGAATAATTTACAGTTAAGTAAGTTTAAATTTGTGGTATATGGACTGCAGCTTTCCCAACTGGAAAATGAGAAATGTGTGCAAATATAGTAACTCAGCATACTCTTTCTTTCTAGATATTTTGTCCCCTGATATAGCATAATTTACTGAGCTCTACTGTCAAAATATGATGGGAAGTATCTTGTTTGTTGGAGTAAAGCAGTGATTTTTAAAAGAATTGTCAACTAATAGCTAATGTTTTTTTTCACTTTCACTTAACATATTGATTATACTACTGTAAATCTCAGTGGACCTTTCCCTTATTTATATTTATAAAAGATCATTAAAATAACCAAAGCCATTTGGATCATTAGATTTATAGACTTGAATGGCACACTGGATTGAAATCAAAACACTGAGTGGGTAATTCTCCTGCAGCAGGCCCTTTCTGTATATTTAGCTAGGGAAAAATCAGCAGCAGCCATAATGTGCTTTTCATTCGGCGCCTGTTGCCGAGGCGTTGGCCTAACTCATTAAGATGAGTGTTTGAATGCAAAACAGCCGCTCACAGATCGAGGCGGTGCAGGCAGAGAGAAACAGCAAACACGCCTGACAGCCAGCCGTCGGGCCCTCTAGGTGTTTTCCTGACCGTGGAAGAGTTGCGCTCGTTCCCGACCAAATCGTTTGTTAATCCGATGATATTTACAGCGCGTCATCACAGAGACCTGAAACCAGTATGTGTCTGAGGTTATCCAATCTGATGTGCCATTGTTCTTGCTTTAAGCAAGGCTGCAAGAGCCTTTGGCAGATCCCTGGTCTCTGAGGAGTTCAGATCCTAAAGGCTCTTTGATTAGACTCCTTAACCCTTATATGTCTCTTCTATAGAACATTATCATCTGAAACTGGCTCATTGATGCATGATTCCCTCATATCCATTGCAGGGCTCTTTATTTCAAACCTTTCTACAAGCGTCTCTCTGTTTCTGATTTCCTCTTTGGTCTGCCCCGCAAACCGATTGCAACTGTGCAAACTCTGTAAGTGTAATAAGGGCGGCCCACACAGGCGTGTGATGTCATCAAGGTTGCGTGTACGCCCTTCTGAAGTGCAAAGTGAGCGTTACCTTACATGACCCCTACACAGCTGCTGCTGAGGTGGAAGGAGAGAGAGAGGTAGAGAGAATGGTAGAGAGAGAGAGAGAGAGAGAGAGAGAGAGAGAGAGAGAGAGAGCGAGAGAGAGAGAGAGAGAGAGAGAGAGAGAGAGAGAGAGAGGGAGTTAGAGAGAGAGAGAGAGAGAGAGAGAGAGAGAGAGAGGAGAGAGAGAAAGAGAGAGAGAGAGAGAGAGAGAGAGAGAGAGAGAAGAGAGAGAGAGAGAGGAGAGAAGAAGAGAGGAGAGGAGAGAAAGAGAGAGAGAGAGAGAAACGAGAGAGAGAGAGAGAGAGAAACGAGAGAGAGAGAGAAACGAGAGAGAGAGAGAGAGAGAGAGAGAGAGAGAGAGAAGAGAGAGAGAGAGAGAAGCGAGAGAGAGAGAGAGAGAGAAAAGAGAGAGAGAGGCAAAGGATGAAAACATAGAGAAGGATTTTGCAAAGTGAAGAGAGATAGAGGACAGTGAAACAGATACAGCGAGGGCGGGGGTAAGGAAGGACAAAGAAAAAGTCAGACGCAGACAGAGAGATAAGAGAGGAGGAGCTGTGTGTGTGTGTGAGAGAGAGAGAGAGAGAGAGAGAGAGAGAGAGAGAGAAGAATCAGGGAGAAGGGTGGAAAGCGATGTGTCAGCAGCGAGCGCCTGAGAGGTGTAAGCTAGGACGTGAGGAGACGTTTCACTCCTCCCCAATCCCAGTATTTCCTCCTCCTTCTCCTCTTTCCTCCTCAAAGTTAAAAACTTAGACTAGGCGTGTAAGATATAAAAGAAGACTGCAGAGAGCGGGCATCTGTGCAAGGGGAATAATCCGGCCCATACTTAATTTTTTGGCACCTCCTGCCTCGGGGGACACAACTTTTTGGTCGTCTGTAGCTCATTAGACGACTAACTGGCTCTCAGCTCTTTACTACATAGCTAGTTAACATTCTGGAGTCATCAACAAATCATTATTACTGTGGAGGGTCTGCTTTCCCTTTTAACCAGGACCAGACAAGGCACTGTTAGGTAGCTTTATTTTACATCACCGCAGCTTGGCACAGTTATTCTTTAAAGTCTGCATTTTGGGTTTACATGTGAACCATCTGTTTGGAATATCTGCTGGCCACATGGGCCTCTTACTGCCCAAATCTGGGCACTTACAGTCCTCCTCGAGGGGACCAATATTCACTCCACTTAATTTCTGTCTTATCTACCAGAAGGCAGAGCCAACTGTACACGATAAAGTGTATAACCATGGTCCCAGGAAACGTATAGAAGTATTAATTTATGCACAGTGTTCACTTGGCTGCGAGCTTACCATGCCGGCCTGAATTTATTCTCGAAGAATTCACATGCTCACACATTATTTCATAGAAGAATCATCCATCCCATCTCCTTGAAGTCTTCCGGTTCATTTCGTGCAGTATGGCAGCTGAAATGCTTGAACATTTCTAATGCTCTTCTAAACTAAACAAACAAGAAGGGCTATGACTTTGATGAGGCGAACAAGTTTTACAGCTGTTTTGCTACTGTTGACTCTGCTTTCTCATGCCAGCATGCAGCTGGTTTGCAGGCTCTATCGAAATGAAGGAATTCCTCAGCATAAACGGTGTCAGCCTCTGTGGGAAAAAATGCCTCCTGACTCTCAACAACAGTTCATAAATATGTGTGACATCACTAATGAAATGTGGAAATAGCTGACCACATTCATATGTGCTGCTCTCCTGCATCCACTCACTAAAGAGCAGTTGTTGATATAAGACAGCTGCACTCAATAATCGACTCCATGTGGAGCACATTTGAAGACTTGAACGCTGCCTTATTTTCACATGTCATCAGTGGCTTGGCATGTCTGGTCTTTGTAATAATACTAGGCCCCCTTTTTTAACTCGCTTGTTATTTTTCCTGTTCTTTTATTGAACTGGGAGGTTTACTGAGATGTTAGTAAGCCTTGTTATGGCCTCACTGTGTTCTGCAATGTGACTGGGTCGTGGTTTCCATGGCGCTGGTGTCAATCTAAGAACCTTTTCTTTAGTACCGCCTCTGTGGGAGAGTTCATCTGAGGACACGGCTTGCTGTGTTTTGGCTTTGAGCGGCAGCCCAGCCGTCCAATCACGTTGCTCCCAGCTCAGGCCTGGGGAATAGAAGCCTCCCTCCAGTGCTGAGGGAATGCTTCAGGTTGTGTGGTGTGTGGTGTGTGTGTTGTGTGTGTGTGGTGTGTGTGTGTGTGTGTGTGTGTGTGGTGTGTGTGTGTGTGTGTAAGCGTGTGTGCATGCGTGTGTAGCTCATGTAACATCGACTGGAGTGAAGCCATTAAGCAGTCTTGCTCTGATCCCAGCTCCCAAACACATTGCTCAAATAAAAGCTTCTCTCTCATTAGAAACTTCATGCGACATACATGCAAACACATTAACATGTTCACACTAACATGCAAACGAGCATGAGCAGTCGAGGTAGTCAGGTGTACAACTTCAGGTAGAACTTAAATCTGTACGGCTTACTGTAAGTATGGTGTGACCTACATTGCTAATGCATTTAGGTTGGAGAACGCAGCCTGAGGAGGGTCTCCAATGCAGCCTAGATACCTTTACTGTTACAGTATGTTGTGCATTTATCCTTACTGCCTTAAAAATAAACACAAGAGCTGCAATTCATCAAGGCTGCAATTAATGATGATGTTTCTAACAAGCCCATCTGCCAGTTGTTTTATTTAGTAGTTTCTGCAGCCTACAAAATATTTAAAAAATACATACAAAAATCCTTACAGTACACAGTCTGTCTACCTGTGTTAATATCATTTACAGTTGTATAAAACAGAGGCATGCATTATTTGTTTGGCATGTTTGTTTGAGGAGTTACATAAATATTTAGTTATGCAAGCTGCTCATAATTATTTACAATATTAAATGACTAATCAACGGGGCGGCCTAATTGTATTCACTGTGCCGTCTCAAAGGCTTTTTCCGATCTTCCCTTTTATAATAAGTGGCATGCTGTATGTCTGATGATATAAGTACAGTCATATATGCACACTACTTCCTCCAGGCCCTCAGTTCCCCCTGACCCGGGCTGACCTGCAGGCCCGCTGGCTCTGCAGAGGATATAATCTGACCTCCATCTCTTCCTGCTCCCTCCTGATACCTTTGTTCTTTGACATTAATGCAAAAAGGATCCAGTACAGTCAGAGGGTCACACCTGTTGTGCTCAACCAAATAAGCAGTGACAATCTGATGGAGGTTATCAGAGTGTTCACTGGGGATTTGTTTGTTAAAGACACAGTACAAACTGAGGGTGGTTGCATTACTGTTTGATGCCAGAATAGATCTCTTATAGTGTGCTATGTATTGTGCTTTAAATGCTGCCATGATGTGAATTTACTCCATAAAAAAGAATCACGATGCAAAAAAAAAGAACTTCTAAAGTTATGCAGTTAAAAATTAGACAAAATGATTCCTCACTGTTTTCACACAAAAGACTTTGCGCTCTTGGACAGGCGTTCAATAAGTGTTTAAATGAAAACAACATGTTATTAGAAAAGAGGTGCAGAGGAGTTCTAACCATTATTTGTCCATCAAAGAACATGCTTTTTCTTTTTCTTACCACTTCATATCTAAATGATTTGACATGAAAGAATTGGTGTGGTGTTTTCTGTTGGGAACATTATAATGCAATGCGGAAAAGACAACTACTATATATTCCACATTATGAGTAATGGTTGCATATAATGTACAAAAGCAGCAGATGGGGAAATGAGAAGGTAATGCCCTGGACAACACTTTGAGTTATCAAACATTATAATATAAATGGAGACATTTGTAAACAAATAACAGCTTCTATTTACAGCGTATTTAACTTCTACAGCCCTTTTTACAACGATCCAGACAGGAAAACTTAATCGTTCAGAGCTCCATCCAGCACAGCTGTTTGTGTGTTGTCCAAAGAACTGAAGCAGCACAACTATTGCAAGGCAGTGATTTGCAATCTGGATCAGTGGTAAGAACAATTACAACTGTGAGAGGCCTGTTTTTTGGTCGTTTGGTATTTTTTTGTCTCTGTAATTTAGCTTTTCCTGAATGCAGCCACAGAATTGACCAAATGCTTTGTGAGAGGATAATTAAATTAGAATTATCTGAGAAACTGAAATAGATTTTCACAAATCCTATTGTAAGTTTGTGTCTGCTGTAAAGTTTGGCATTCTAATATGCAGTGTTCATTTTGGCAGCTGTTTTAAATTTGGTCCTTGTCTTCAGACAAACATGCCTTTCAGTTTTAGTCCAGTTTTGTTCTCTTTTGCCTTTTATAGTTTTGTCTGGTTTTAGTCGACAGCAGCGCAAAACATTCTAGTCCTGTTTCCCTCGATAAGAAGTCAGCACATTTTAGTCAATACTCTTGGTCACAGCGTTTTCTCGATAAACTCATTCATTCAGCTGATCAGAAATAAGTTTCATGGTTTTACCAAGTATTACAATCTGTAAATCAACATCTCACTCTCCTACCATGTTTACTTGTAATGTATACTGTATATATACCTAAGTGCGATTACTTAGCCGAGACTCTCCCACCAATGCCATACTGCTGTGCTGTCCGTGCTGATATACTGCAACAGCCAATAACTTTACTGGGCTCTCAGCTGCATCGTCATCTTTTTTTTTTTAATTTATTTTAAAATTTTAATTTTAGCCATACGTGTACAAAAAAAACCATATACACACACATACATACATACATACATACATACATACATACATACATACATACATACGTACATACACACACACACACAACACATATATATATATATTATAATATAATATATATATATATTATATATATACACATATATACATATACATGCACACATGCATGATAATAACAAAAAGAAAATAAGTAAATTCAAATAATAATAATAATACTTAAGTGTTGAGTGTCGCATATGTTGACATACATTTAACGTTTATAGTACAGTGCATCGTCATCTTTGATAACTTGGAGTTGATCAAAGGTCAGAAACATTTCACTAAATATGCTCTCTAGCACATCCCAAAACTAAGAGAAATCAATGCTTCGACATCAAGCTATTAAAGTTAACAGCAGCGAAACGGCATGCATCAATGTCAAGGAGAAAGATGAATAGAGGCAGACAGAATTTGAACCTGCGAAGAAGTTGTTGCAGTTAAGTGACAAAGTTAACACTGTAACCCTCATCAGTTACAGGACAGCATTGCTTGTATTTTGACAAATGGATTAGACTCACAGCGGAGGAAATTGTGATAGATTTTAAATATCTGATGGTCTGCCACCAATATTTCTGTCTCTCTATCTCATTAAGAAAGACAAAACATACATTCTACAGAGATTTTATCATCAGTGATTTATTGTTAGCTTGTTGTTGGAAAAACGGTCTTAGACAAACATTTAGTGTCATAATTGTTGTTAACCCAACTGCAGTATTTTCCCTTCTTCGGTTTTCTTTATTTCTCAGCCAGAGTTTGCTGCTTTGGTTTTCTACCAGTGTTTGTATGCATTACTGGCTGGCAACAAAGAAACCTGAAACCATTGCTATATCCTACTCACAGTAGTATTATTGATGTGGGTCAGCTCCTTTTTCTCAGAGGGCTATTTTCTCAATCAGGGGTCTCACCACATGTGTCTGCTGGCTATTTAAAACAGTTTGGTCAGAGACTGCTTTTAACTGAGTCTTTGTTGGGATTTCAGATGTGGTGTAGCAGTGCAGGTACCTGGAGCACTGCAGGACAGATAACTCTTATTAAAATGAGGGATGGAGAGTGTTTCCTTTTCAGAAGAAAGTCCTCATAGTGACATTCGCTGGAGCTGACAGCCAACGGGGACTACTCAGCAGGTTGTTGCCAGATTATGAGATCATTTGCTTAAAGTAGACACGAGTGGACTTCATTAAATAACCAATGATGACAGAGTGTGCATTGTTGCAGAAAGCAGCCTTTTCTAGAATGATGTTAAATCTATAACAGTATCTGATGAATCCTAATCTTCATGGAGTGTTTCATGAAAATGTCTTGATTAGATTTTGCATAATTGACTAACATTGGTTAAAACAAAAGATGTAGATTTCTGGGTACCATGCATATGGATTAATGAGAAAAAATGTGTTCTGCTGTAATCACTTCATACAAGATATGAGAAGCGATTTATTTGAATTTAAGAATTTTACCATGTTAGGCCTAAAAACGTTTCAGCCACCACATGCAGAGTTGATAAGCAAATGCACTGTTAAACATGCTGTGTAAGGGTACGGGAATGTAGGCACACACAATGCATAGATAACCGACTTCTCTACTTTTCAGATGCACACACAGTAAAACACACACACACAGCATTAGACTGTGACTTCGCCTGTCTCATGAAGGGTATTCCACTCCAACAATTATTAACAAGATTCACAGGAATGAGC
Source organism: Notolabrus celidotus (assembly GCF_009762535.1). Taxonomy (NCBI): domain Eukaryota; kingdom Metazoa; phylum Chordata; class Actinopteri; order Labriformes; family Labridae; genus Notolabrus; species Notolabrus celidotus. Next base: position 25,642,366 of record NC_048278.1, on the reverse strand, counting down.
AAAACATTTGACATGAAGGCTCCAGAGTTTGCAGAATTGCCATTTGGTCCGGCCTATCCAAGTGAGAGTGTGTGTGTGTGTGTGTCTGTGTGTGTGTTTGTGTGTGTGTGTGTGGTGGTGTGTGTGTGTGTGTGGTGTGTGTGTGTGTGTGTGGTGTGTGTGTGTGTGTGTGAGAGTGTTTGTGTGTGTGTGTGTTTGTGCGTGAACAAGGGTGGAGTGGGGGGGGTTGGGAGAAGGGGGACGGCTGCGTTGTGTTTCCTGTGTCGCAGTTTACTGTTTTTTAGAGCAAGAAAAATGGGCTTATGTAACGGTCATGTGATTTAGCCAGAAATAGTGGTGGGGCTACAGCTGCTGCCTCTCCTCCTGCAGCTCGGTTCCTTGGCTTTTGGCAGCAGCCAGACAGACACACTGCGCACAAGTCCTGCTCGCTCAGAAAACAACTTCTGCTCAGTCCTACACACAAACACAAATACTCTACTGTGGATGCAAGAAAAGGCAATGCACAGAATGCGTGTGTTTGAGCACACTGCATGTAAACAGCGTGCAGGCTTTGGTGCTAAAACAGAAGAGCATGAGCCAGAAATCTCTAAAGTAAACTGTTCAAGATGAAGGGAGATGCAAACTGTAATGCAAACATGTGCACTCATACATCGGTAAATGCAGTCAGACATGTACACACAGTTTTGTGGAGCCAAGCCATGTACTGAGGTCACTGGGGTCAGTTCAGCCCACTATACCGCTCCATCTGGGTTGTGTCCTGCTTTTCATGTGTGTGTATTAGTTTGTGAAGCAAATACAAGATTTGCACTTTTTTTTTTTTTTTAAATTGCCAAGTGGAGCAGCATCAGCTCAGTGTGAGTATGTACATGCATTTGTGTGTGTGTGTGTGTGTGTGTGTGTGTGTGTGTATGTGTATGTGTGTGTGTGTGTGTGTGAGTGTATGTGTGTATGAGAATGTGAAAGTGAATGACTGTACGTGTGCGCCTGTGTGTGGGCGTATGGCGCTCTGAGGCTGGCGGACGTGTGGAAAAAGGGAAAAGGAGGGATGGAGACGCAGGCGTAGAGAAGGAGAAAGAGTGGATGATGAAGAGGAGGAGGAGGAGGAGAGGAGCTGTACAGTGAAGAATTAGTGGAGCGGAAGGAAGCGCTCTGAAATGGGAGATCATTGGGTTTAGCTAAGGGCTAGGCAGGAGGCAGGAGGGATTCTCGCCATGTTAGCATCACTGTCAGGAATAGTGGAGCTGCAGCCAGTGTCCTGGTTCCGGCGAATATTAATACCCCCATGCCACATACTGTAAAATACACCATTAGTTATGTGTTACAGAATGTAGAAGGGAATAATCACAATCACAATCATGTTCATAGAGGTGATCAGGAAATGTACATGTCTGCTATTATCAGATTCCACATTGTCTCCATGTTGACCTACATAAAAGGCAGACAGAAATTCTACACTTGAATCAAACATTTCTCCTCCTCATGCAGGCAAAAGTGTACAACAATTATTCAGTATTGCATAAGCTAAGCTCCTTTCCCACAAAGCTACGCTCCCCTTTGTAAATATCAAGGCTGTTTTACGTCAAGCTGCAAGTACGGACTGTCTTTTCTTTCTTTAGGTCAGCACAACTACCTGTGTGCTGGAGAAACGACTGTATCATCGACAAGATCCGCAGGAAAAACTGCCCGGCGTGCCGCGTACGGAAGTGTCTCCAGGCTGGCATGAACCTCGGAGGTGAGGAGTCACAAACTCATTACAGATTTGCCCTGTCACGAGTCTCAGATGTGACATTTGAGTCAGCCTTGCTCGGCTGAGGAGAAATTGTAGAGATGAAAAAGTGGGTCTGGTTGTAGTCACAGGAGGCCTGAGGATGCTGAGTCATAAGATGTTTGTGTGTACGTGTGTGCATATGCTATATCTGGGCACAATATGCATAATGTATTCACAGAAGGTGTAGCTCTACTGTACTCTACATAATGCCAGCTGACAGAGCCTGCAGACAAGTTACAGTATTGGGTTTTTAGGAAAGACTTTGTAGTTGCGAGGGATGTGGTAATGTACTCATTTGTTGCCAGTGGCTTATTCCAATTCGGGTCGCTGTGGCAAACACAAGGCTAAAAGCCTACTTGATAGGATTTCAGACTATTAGAGTTATTGAAATCACAAATTATTTTCAGTATTTAATGTGAATTTGTAGAAATAGGCTAAAGTTTAATTTTTTTTAAGTCAAACAACTCAAGTAAACAATGTTGACCACACACTCACCCAGCTGCTGCTGTTGCAGAAAGTTTCCTGGATTGTCTTACTATTTGTACTGGGTTGTCTGCATTACTAGTGAGTCTTCTGGATTAACCAAATGTGAAATCTTTGCATTTTGGAATTAAATGTATCTATAGCAGGGAGAAGACTTACTGCGTGCTATTTGAGAAGTGCTTAGACTTTCAAAAAACAAAATGGATTTATCAGTGTAGCTTTGCAGCCCTCCTAGGTTTCCCTGACTTACAATCAAAATGAGCCATTGAAGAAAATAACTGTCAAGATTTTTTTTCTTGATCATCACCTAATTATAGTTTTTTCAAATGCCCTGGTTGTATCACAATATGGCAGACAAGCACCATTTTCTGTCATCAAACATTTTAGCAGTTGTATCTATTAAGAAAATGGTGTCAGAGCTGTAGTTATTGAATATTTTAATCCTTGGGAAAAAATCCGGAACTTGATCAAAGCCAAGCACAGACTAAAAGAGTTTTAGGATGATTTATGCCTGACTCAATCCTTCCAACAGTTGGAGGGAAATCTGATGTGGGACTTCAAACAGATGGATGTTTGAAGGGACGTGCCTAGACTTTTTGACTGGGGTGGCCAAACTAAGACTATAGCATAGATAGCATTTACCCTGTCTTTATTATCTACTTTAACAACTATCACCAATGTATCATACAGTTCTTATTCTGTGTACATTTTATTTTTACTTTTAAAGGAAACACACGGAGGCGAAACATACATGTATTGGCTTACTTCTTAATTGTGTAAAGGCTCAAGAACAAGAAGTCTGTCCAAAGTTAGAAATCCAGGCACTAACAAAAGAAAATGTAATACATTTTAATGGGGCCAGTGCCACCCCCTCGGTCACGCCTCTGGATGTCCGTACATGTTCATCTAGTAATTTGTTGGGTATACAGATCTATTATCGAAGACCCATCATTGCTGAAATGATATTAATGACCATGTTTAATTTAAGGTTTGAAATATGGATACCATCAGAGTGTACAAGTAGAACTATAAAAGCCAATGAGAGAGACAAGTCCAATAGGACATGAGACAGCTGCATGTGTTATTGAGTAACAATGAATATTCTAGCCCCTAATGTTAATGTCAGCATACATCCAACTGTTGATGACTTGAATCTAAACCCCTTTAAAAACACCTTCAGTCCAAGTTTGGTTTTATCATATATCTCTGGACTACTTCTCAAAGTATTGCAGCTGTCAAGAGAACTTAAACAACCTTATATCAAATTAATGATAAATCTATTATCCCTTATGGAACCTTATTTGTTGAACAATTTTTCTAATCTTTCATAACTTTCATAAGCTGAATAACTTTTTTTAATATATATTGGCCTTTTTGCCATTATTTTAAAGGACAGCTGAAGAGAGACAGGAAATGTGGGGAGTAGAGAGTGGGAGAGGACATGCAGGAGATGGTGGACCGGTTGGGAATCGAGCCGGCGACCCCTGCGACGAGGGCTGTAGGCTCTGTATGTGGGGCGCTTAGACCGCTAGGCCACTAGCTCCCCAAGCTCCCCAAGCTTAATAATTCCAACAGCTGTAATGATACATGGAGAAATAAGATACACCCATGTGTTCACACAGCAATACAATGAATGCATAACATAACACTGTAGTGTTCCACACGTTGGAGGACTGTTATTATCTGTGCAGTGTGATGTTTTTTTTTAATTGGAGATATTTCCATGATTGCAACAAGAATGCTTGGTTCTTGTCAACAGCTGTACAGTATAAATACACGAGTGAAGCCACTTAAAATAAAGTGCTCACAATGAGGGCAAATATAACTAAGTACTACATTTTCTGTGGCGATGATTCTCTTATTAATATTCAGCTCAAGTTGAAGGGTTTTAATAATTGTTGCAAATGGTTTATTCACATTTATCTTGAAATCAATTCAAACTTCTGATTGTCAGTAAGGAACGCTGAGCGGGAAAAACACTATGGTGCTTTTTCTGTAATGTCAACTTTATGAGGACTCGTTTGACATTATGTATGGTATACTTCTAATAACAAACATAATGTGAAATGGGTGTATATTGGATTGAATAGAGGGTACAGGATCCATTCTTCCTTGATATGACATGAACCTACACACAGTGTTCATATATGGTTTAACACACAGTGTAGTTCAAGTGGAGAGGAAGGTTGTTGTTATATTACTATATTGCCCGTGTCACTCAGAGAACATTTACACAAAACTCAGAATAAAAAAAAATCAAGAAAAAACATGATAACCACATTGGTTACAAAGCCACAAAGCAATAATGGACCATAGGGACCAATAACTCACGTTAAATGGGCAATTTAAGACCAACAATCCACCATGTGTCAATCATGAATAGACACAGGAGTGACAGCAGCAGATAATCATTTACATGAGCATATTACCAACAGAAAAACAGGGCTTGTAGTAAACATCTCTTTCTAGTGAAATGTTATGTAGTGTTGAAAAGCAGCAGATGACCATGAGTCATAAATAAAAGCTTCAGGTTGCCAATGCGTGTGGCTGATGTATTAGACTGGCAGGAGTGTATCCTTTTGAAGCTGGAGCTGAGTCGCTGAGTTACATTTTAATATGAAGACACCAGAATGCTGTTAGTTTGTGGGACAAAATAAATGTATGTGGCTGTTTACCCTGAGATAATAGAGAAACAATAGGGGTTTAACTGATGTCATTGCTGTCTAAAAGAATACTGAAAAAGAAAGTGATTAAAACAACTTCAGCATTGCAATATACAAAAACATCAGTGCCACCACTGTGGAGATCAACTGATCAGTATCTTTCAATCTAAAACTGTTGGTTCAGTGCTTTCTTGACAGGCTTCTTAGATCACTAACATCATAAGAGATAAGTTGAGGGTAATTTTGAAGTACAGGTTGCAAAAGAATGAAGAAACAATTCATTTTCAAATGCAATTTAAATGGTAAAAATAGCTTCAGCCATGGCGGAGCCAAGAAACCTGTCTTACCTGCAAACTTGAGGGCGTGGGTTTTCAAAATTGTAAGCCTGTTACATCACAAGGATATATGCTTTTGGTGGATGAATTACAGTTACTTACAACACAAGTGATGACATGAAACCCTTACAAATATTTCCTCAATGTGTCAACTTAAAAGACTATTAATCAGGGCAACATAAAATCAAGAGAACTTTGGTACATTCCTAAACCTTTCAGTTACTAGTTAACTAGATGAGTCACAGTAAGTTAGCTAACACCGATACAGCAGCCTCAGCGGCATACATTTATCATCCGGTATTTGCTATGACCAGAAAGCTGTGAAATACGTTAACTTTAACAAGTCTTTGCAGTTAACAATCACAGGAATCAAGCTTGGACACAATAGATATCAACAGGAATATTAGCCATGTAGCTTGCAAGCTTTTTTGACTAAAGAAATCCTTTAAGGTGGTCCCCATTGTCTGAAAACACAGAGAACAGGAAGGAAAACTCCATTACCCATTTTAAGGTAGAATTTGTGCTTAAAAAGTGGCAAACTGATTTAGTGAAAGCAGCAGTTAACTTTAGCGAATACATCCTCTCAAACAGGAGAGCATCACTAGCAGAAGTCATTTTAACCTGCGAGTTTAATGAAGCAGCATTACTGGCTAATCATTTATCCTAAATGAGCAGCATTATTGCACAGAGGGTGTTCATTTCAGAGTACATTTTAGGGTGCATGTGTGAGTGTTGTTGCTTAGTACAGCAGGACACCTGGTATTGATTGCCTGAGCAAGCTGAGAGGCTTCACATAATGAATTGTATAGATACACAGTATTGGCGTTTATGTGTTTCTATTTATTATTTGCTTTTTTATTATCCCTCAAATAGTCCCATCTGTGTACAGCTGAACAATACACAGGAAAAGGAAACATTATTATTATTGTATTGTCTAATATTTGCTCTTGATTTAGCTGGACTTTTTTATAGGAACAATTCCCAATTTCTGAGTCACACCCCTAACTTTGAGAGTTAAAAATATCCTGGGACGTTTTCCTTCTCTTCAGGTCAAAGGCGAGAAGATTCATGAAAATAGCACTGTGGAAATTTGATCACCATGTCTTCACCATTGATGTTAGAAATAAAATGTCATTGCTTCATACTGTTTTAACTAAATGTCCGTTTATAGATGACATTGTTAGCAAATGCATCGATTTGCGGCTCACTTTATATCCAAATGTACATTTATGTATCTATATGTGTTTTAATGCAATTATACCGTTACACTGCCTGTCATATTGCAATTATAACCTCAGAGTGTGACAGTAAGAAATGCCACCATCAACAATGTGTTAATGAGGGCTGTTATGTTCCCCACAGCACGAAAGTCAAAGAAGTTAGGAAAGCTAAAGGGAGTCAGCGAGGACCTGCCGGGCTCTAAGGACGGCCAACCTGCCACAGGTGGCGTTGGAGGTGGTTACCTGTCCTCAGAGAAGGAGTGAACGCCAGCGCTGCCAATGCCCTGGTGCCCCACGGGCCTGGGGTGGTCACACCTTTTCTGCCGCCCTCCATCTGCAGCGTGTTGGAGCTGATTGAGCCCGAAGAGGTGTACTCAGGCTATGACAACACAGCCTGACACCACCGACCACCTGCTGTCCAGCCTCAACCGCCTGGCCGGAAAGCAGATGGTACGCATGGTGAAGTGGGCCAAAGTACTTCCAGGTTAGTGACCATGAAGGCGTCTAAATTCTGTTTAAGATAGTTTTTTTTAGCTCTTTTTGGGGAGGAGTTGAAACCATGCCCTGTCAGATATGTGTGAACAAAACTTAATTGTGTAAATGACATTTAGATATTTTATGAGGATGGAAGCCCTTTCCTCTGTCATCTACATGTCAAATTTCAACAAGTCGCTCAAAAGAGTGACAAGGGGTCAGTGGATTGAAGTAGAAAGTCAATAAATTGCTGTTAAATTGTATATTTTCACTTACACACAATGTATTTGAGCATGTTCATTGTTGCCCTTTTTACGTAATTTTTGTAAGCATAGAAAATACAGCAGTCAATTATAAATACGGGTGATAGAAAATGGTAAGAGGTGAAATTATAATTCCTGGGGGAATGATGATCTACACTGTAATCTGGGACTTGGGTTCTTAAGAAGCTAACATGCTTGCATTTTCACTTTTGATCTTTACATTTTGATCACACCAGGCTGACAGATTTACAGGCACTCTCAATTTTCACTTTAAATATTAGGTCAGGAAATTATTCTATAAAGCTTCAACAGGATTAAGCCGGGAATCCTATTTCACCATTACATAGAATCAAGATTAAGACTCCCAAACAGAACTCATTTACATCCTCATCATAAGATGTTGAGTTGAACACAAGATCTAATGTCTATCTCATTAATATTTTACCTATAAACCACAGCAGGGGAAGGAGAAAAATGTTTGAAAAGGGATAAACAAGTTCCCCTAAAATGCCCGTCAGTAGGAGACATTTTGAAAGATGCCTCACAGGTAGCTCTTTGAGGCTGTTTAATTTGCTGTATTGCAAATATTTGATACCTCCACGGTGTCTGCTTGCCATATCCGGACATATAAATAGAAGGGAGCCAGACAGAAGGGTCAAAATGAGTACCTTCGACTTTCAGATTTGCCATTGCATGCATTCGGATTTAATTTGAATGTGGCAGGGCTGACACGCAAGGAAAAATCAAACATGTTTGTCAGTACCAACAATGTTCTTTCAGGAAAGTCAGCCTTATTTACTGCTACCATATTAGCAATGCCTCTCTTGATGTCTATTTACCTCTAAAATTACCTGCCTACATCTAACAAAGACATGAAGCTCTACTAAGTTCACATTTTAATTATCAGCCTGCCCTGTGTGCTCTTCACTTTATTATCTGTAAACACACATTAGATACACCTGTTCCACATTTCTCTTTTAATAATTGTATTTTGCATATTTACTAAAATAGTCCCTAAGCCTTGATAAGTCACTTGCGTGTCCTCAGTTGGCCTCTGTTTTGCATGAGGAGGAGTTTCTCGCCAGAGTTTGATTGAGAGTTTGGCAAATTTCCTATCCGACTCTATTTTGAGAGCTCAATAGACAACGCGCCAATAACTGGAGGCCTTGTGGGATTTGCATAAAACAAGAATGGGTGAATACCTCTCAGTGGTTATCATGCCTAAACAAATATTGGCACAGAAAAGCACAGTGTAGCAAAGATTCACAGTACGTTTGTGTGCATGAACTAACACACACACACTAGGTACACATTTGCTTGTTAAGTTGCCGCTTAAGTCTGAATGCAATAGATCAACGCCTGCTACATTTTCATCTGTGTCTCCTCTGTGTGTGTGTCTGTGTGTTAGGTTTCCGGGGCCTGCCCATTGAGGACCAAATCACCCTGATTCAGTACTCATGGATGTGTCTGTCCTCTTTCTGCCTCAGCTGGCGCTCCTAAACACACCAATGGACAGATGCTCTACTTCGCCCCTGACCTCATCTTTAACGAGTGGGTTTCATATCTGCAGTTTACTGCACACAAAAAACTGATGTTATTGAATGTCATTCTGCTTATTCTGACATTTAGAAGCTGAGTAAATGTTCCAAATTTTCTTGACATGACCAACTCATATTTTCTAAATGTAACAAGGGAGGCTACCTGAGACTTTTTTTTTGTCTGTTTTAAAGCATTTCTGCACATTTGTCTGAATGCAAATGGAGCTTTAAAATACATTTGATGTTGTCTGATGTCCTTTGGGATTCCCAGAACACAAACATAATCTATTACAAATGTGAGAGAGAATAATTTGTTTTTCAGAGTATATAATTAGTGGATACAATAATTGGTTGAACAGTCAGGCTTTGACTATTAGTGTGTGGTAGCATCTGTTATTTTCAGCAGCTCATCACATGCAAATTTATGCATAAACATCAATTTTGCCAGTGGAATTTGGAGAGTAAGAAATGTGTGTTTTGCTGCTGTACTATTTTGAGCGTTACATTAACATACCTGAAATCTATTTATTCAAAGGGGCCAATGTGAGTTTTTGTGGCAATGATGTTACTTTCCGCCCAGGCAAACTTAAAACAAGGTCATAATCTTGCCCTTAATTCCTGGCACTTAACAAGGAGACACTTTTTTATTATTCCTTGATTGCTGCAGGCACAGACAATCAAAGCATAACAAGGAAGTCAATGGCCCACTTCATCCTTGCTAATATGTTTGAACAGGAGAACAAGTGGAAAGGAAGTGCATGTGGGCCTTTTCAGTTTGAAGTGCAGAGCATGGCAGGTGATGAATTCAAACGTTAAACAGCAACCTCTGTTGGCACCGTGCTATGGAGGAGAAGGTTCACTCAGGGATAGCTTTAAACGCTCTAACTAATAGCTTGTGTAAGTCGGTGTCAGTAGGTCAGTTTGTTCCCGACCAACAACTAAATAAATAAGTGAAGGCAGTGGTGCAAATGCCATTGTGCAACGCAGCGTCAGACCCTGTGAGCCTGTGTTGCATCACTGGGAGCAGAGTTCAGTTGTAGTAGTTTAACCGCTCAAGAGGTCCTCTGATCTTTTAATCAGTTTATTAAGAATGATGTAATGTTATGTGTTAAGATTTTGGAACTAATCTAATTTTAGTATTAAGATTTACTGGTTTGTTTCATTTGGCAACTCATGTTTGGAATGAGATCTAGCAGAGAAAATACCAGAATCGTACATTTATAAAAATTAAAAGCTTTTGCGGTGAAATTAGGACGATATGCAGCAGGCTACCATCACTGCATGTCATGCATTCACTGACAGATGGGTCTGGTATTCAGCCTGAAAGAGCAGATGAGATGAAGACTAGCTGGAGATGGGAATGGCCTGGATTTTGGTCACATGCCTGCTGCTCTGAATATGCAACCTTGATGTCACAGCCGCCTTAAGGTTGTCTTGTTAATCATGTTTATCAGGTTAAGATGTGTTGCCTACTTGTTTCCAACATCCAGTAGTCTAAACAGGGCTGGAGGTTAGCTTTTTCACCTATAACACTGGTGCTACAGAAGTTGATAGCAGTTTCTTTGTCCTTACTTTAATTTACAAGTGTTTTTTGATTAGTTTGTGCAGGCCTATTTAAACCAGGTCCTGTGTCCTCCTCCATGTGGGCCCCGTTTGGGTCAGCACTTTATTGTTTCATTACACAAATGGCACGAACAGCTGAGGAATTGTGGGAATTGGTGTTGAATACATAGACTTTAGGTAGACAGGGAATCAAGTGACACAGTACAACTACCACATTTGTGATGTGCCATTGATTGATGACACACACACCTCTCTTTTACAGATAAAAGCAGCTCTCTGTCTCATAACACTGGTGCAAGGAGGTAAAATCCTGCATCGCACCAATTTTCTTGTAGCATGTGCGACATACATGCCACTCTGTACAGTCCCGCTGTAGTTGTTCAGTTTATTGATTGATTCTGTCAGAAATTTGGAAGACTTTACTGAGTCCACTCAGTCCTTTGGGGGTTGTACACTTGCTCCCGTAGCTACTTAGAGCTTTTTTACCCAGGGCATCAATGCATGTATTAAATACTGTCCTCTCTCTCAGCTATTTAGAGCCGAATCTGTCATTGATTAAGACTAAATACAGCAAAAGTAAAAATGCATTTTACATTAAAGACAGACTGAGCCAGCCTAATCTCAGTCATTTACTCTGGAGGAATGGTAAATGCCTGCAAGAGGTAAACAAAGCCATATCCCTAAAAGTTGTGTTGACTAGTTAGCTTACTTTTCCCACAAAGCCAATAAAGTTCCTGCATTTAAATCTCTTTTTTTCAATTTAGGTTACAGGTTACAGTTACAGTTGCACAAAGTAGAAGGCTAATCGTTATCTGATGCTCACAGAAACAGCAACAGCCATTGAAAAGTGAACTTTTAATGACATTTTAAGGCTAAGTTGTCAGCTGTAGCATATTTAGCCACTTAGATTAGACCTGCAAATGTCAGTCAGCTCATACTATGTGGTCTGGTCCGTATTTATCAATATGTTACAAAATGCTCTCCATCCTTGGTTTGTAAATTGGGGTCACTGGTTCCAGATGATTTACATTGTGTCACTGTCACCCTGCCAGCTAAGCCGTCAATCAAACACATACATTGGCCCACCCACGCAGAGGCTTAAATACTGAGAAGGAGGATTTCTGCTGACTTTAAGTATTGCCCTGGGCATACTTTTGTGAACAAACACAAATTTGTTGGATTCACTTGGCCAAAAGGTGGACCTGAACTTTCCCTCAGCCTCACCTCTTCTTGAATATTTTACCATAGAAACAGAGAAGAGCAGCGAGTTCGAGACAGAGAAGGAAATACAGAAAGAGAATCGAGTGAGTGAGATCGAGACAGAGAGATATAGAGAGGGAGAAGGAGAGAGGGAGAAGGAGGGAAGGAGAGACATGCCAGGCTGCCAGTTTTTTTTTCTTCCCTCCTTCCTCCCCAAACCAGCAGCTCATTTTGGGCAGTGATTCAGCAAAAATTGATTTCAGGAAGAGAGTGCGAGACTGGAAGGAGAGGGAGAGAAAACGTGTGGAGACTTTAGAAACTCCAGCCCAAAGTTGTTTCAAATGATGTTATGCTGCACTTTGCAAAACTGCTCACATACAGGCTGCTGCTCAGAGGGGAGACAGGTCCGCTCCTCTCCCAGACGCTGTCACACTTTATCAGTTATTTAGGCCGGCAGACACAGCCGTATGGTAAATACTGTAAAGTATTATTCTGTCGTATGCTTAAATGGGAACATTAAGCACTTGTTTCCAATCTGTCCTCTTCCAAAAATACTCAGTGTAGTTGTTATCAGAGAAGAATCTCCTCCCTCACTGCCTGTGTAATGATGCGGTTCCACTGTATTGTGGGTAAAAACTCCAGCTTCTTTCATGTCAAGCCACACCACTTGAATTTAATTACTGTAGTCTCGATGCGATGGTGATTTATGGCAAAGAGAATCAGCATGTAAAGCCAGAGATTCCCGTGAATTTGCGGCATCTGCAGAGCACATTTCTGATTGGCTAATTCTTTATCCTGTCTAATGTTTCTTTCCTGTTTTTGTGAATTCTGTGATGTAACTGAGATTATTTTGGTGATAAAATGTGTGTGAAAAGAGGGATGAGAGAAAGTTATGTGCACTGAGCATGCACAATTGGTGTGCATGTTTTACGGTGTATTTTCTAACATGTATGCACATGAAGCTGTTAACTGATTATGCACATGTCTGAGTCGATGACATGTTTTCATGTGTGCCAGCATGCATATTTTTGCGAAAGTCCTTCTTGCAAAGGGTTTTATTGAGACTGGGGTTAGATATGAGGTCTAGTCTGCTACAGCCTTATTTTTCTGTGGTGCATCTGTGCTGTGATACTGTACGCAGCACTCTGCAATCTGGGGGGATTTGGTATTCTGCTCTCAGACCAGACTAGCAGGATGCTCTCTGCACTGTGTGGAAATATAGTTTCACTGAGCTGAACTGGTGTGATAGGAATGAAAGTGAATGTGTGACTCAGCTTTGATATAAAGTCAGATTAGGCGGGTAAGTAAATCAGTAAACAAGGATATGGATAAGATAGCAAAGAATGTTGCTTGTACTAAAAAAAGTGCATTTTAAGATCTTCTACCTCACTCCTTCTTTTCTGTCCTCAGGGAGCGCATGCAGCAGTCAGCTATGTATGACCTGTGTCTGGGCATGAGGCAGGTGAGCCAGGAGTTTGTCCGGCTGCAGCTAACCTACGATGAGTTCCTCTCCATGAAGGTCCTTCTGCTACTCAGCACAGGTAGGCAGTGAGCTGCAGGCCTGTAAAAGCACTTACTTATTTATTCATTATATATGCCCACCTGCTTCTTATTTATTCATTATATATACCCACCTGCGTGCAGTGCTTGCACCCTGTCCCAAACTTTCCTGCAAGCAGAATTTAATAGCTGAGCATTGAAATGTCATTTGGAAATCATTTATTTTAGAAAACTTCATGAAGCCAGTATCAAACCCAGACAAGAATTAATTTGAATTTCAGGTTATCATCACTCAAACTGAATAATCACAACTGTAACATTAATGCAAAAGTAAAACTCTTCAGACCAGAATCAATAGAGATTGCTGTACCGAGCCATTCTGTGCCACCCTTGTGCCTGGTCGGCTGTTACATTCAACGTATCAAAAAACAGCTGATTTTCTTCTGACAGTATGATCAGGATTGGAAACCAAATTGCTATTAAACTGATTTACTGCTTACAAGTCAAATGAATGTTAGGAATCTGACACACCATCAACATTCATTGCTCCTTAAGGGCCATATCAACAGATAAATCAACACATTTGATAGCTCAATTACTACCTGTCACCAACCGTCAGCATAACGTTAGCAAAGGCTCACGGTGCTGTTTGATTCTCTTGCACAAAACAATAAGAAAAGCCAACAGTAACTTTCGCCAGTTAACTGTACTGTAGGTTGAGAGTTGGCTTAATGCTAACATTGGCTGTTGGTACCCAATATAGACTTTAAAGGAAGATGGATGATGTAACAGCTCCCCAAAAGTGAAGCTAAATTATTAAGCCCTCCCTCTTCTGACTGGCTGCTGTATAGGCCCTAAAGCCCACTTCCCACATGTTATCAGATGGGAAATGGATTCAACTTTAAATTTAAAAATACATTAAATAAGAAGTTTTTAATCATGATTTCTTTCACTTTAACTATATTTTTATCAAGCTGATTTGTGTCCAAGTATTCATTTTCCTGAGTGGTTTTGTTTTGTGTTGGGAAGATGGGATTTTCTAAGATAGTCTGCAAATTGCAACCAGATTTGACCACCTTTACACTTCTTCAACCCTTGCCTTATGTTGCTTTTACTGAACTACCATGGTGCTGCAGCTAGAAGATACAACAAAATAAACAGTGCTGTTGTTTCTAATGCGCTGATAACCTGTGAACTATAATGAGAGAGTGAAGCCTATGTAGGTTTGTAAAATCTCATGCTTACATATATAGTGAGAGGTAGAGCCTCATTTCCCAAATTAGCACTTCTTGCTTTTGGTAGTTTTGTGTTATCAACTGCCAAACTATGTACCTGTGTTAAGGCTCTCCCACATACTATGACAACCAAAAGTCTGCCTCACACAGGGGGAATTTATTGATAAGGTGCCTTGTGTTCTATCCCTTTCAGACAGTGCTGGCAGAGCCGTTACCTGTCTTCAAGGCACCCACGATCATTCCTTTTTTAAAGTCTGTTAGATTATAATTTTTTGTAATCCCTTTACGCGCATAACAAGTGTGGAAATAGACTCGATGCTATATGCACCTGTTTGTGCAGCGACCCAGTGTGCATGTATTAAAAAAGGAGCGCAGAGAATTTCTTCTTCTGTTCTCTTAGTGTAGGCTACTCTGATTTGTACTACACTTCTTCTCTTTTAATTACCCATGGACAAACAGAATACGTCTATCACTCACTAAATAAGGTCTCACCGTGTTGCCAAACTGCGCCCACAGGCACTGCAGCCGCACAGCGAGGATGTGTTGGACCAAGTTGCTCATTTGGAAACGGAAAGCAGTTTTTCCACCAGCTCGACACCACGTTTGAGCCGCTGCTGTCAGTTCAATAGTAACAGTTAAAGATTCCATGATGGCAGCTGTGTCATAACTCCACCATCCGTCCACACCCACTCAAAATAGAACACATGAGATCTGCTGTATTTATGACTGTGCAGGGACTCATTTGTGTAATTTTTTCTGTCAATTGATGTTAGATAGTTAGAGAGAGAGTGATGATAAGGTGGGTGAGGGAGAGTTTTAGGGAGCTATTTGAAGAGCCTGCATGCTGGCCAATATTCAGTCTCTTTGAACTTCAGCGTCAGTGCCAATCAGTGGAAATATTCATTGGCAAAGTGTTTATTTTTCAGTTAGTGAGGCCTCTGAAAATGGTGTGCCAGTGCTGGACTGGTTAAAACTCATCCTTAGTAAGCTCCCTCTTCATCCTTTCACCGCAAGCTCATTTGTTGTACATTTATATTTTGGCTAGTTAACACACAGCATCATCCAAAGTGAGTCATAATGAGAGCAATTAAAGAACAAGCTTATAGTTCTGTATCATTAACATTAGGTTATAGGTCAATGAATAAGGGATATTTTTAGTGATGGGTGATTATGCAAGAAAATCCAGACAGGGTGAGTTAAGACTCTGACATAAAGCAGAGGTCTTTGTCTACACTTAAGGAATTCTGTTTCACATAACTATACTATCATTATAACCCAGCTACCAACTAAATATACACACAAAATGACACAAAGTATTGATATAATACTGGTTTATACTTGAAAAAAAAAAGAATATCCAGTTTGACACTGGCTTGAATTCCCCCCACCCGAATCCTGATACATTTTTGCAGCAAAAAAAAAAAGATCAAACTTTAAATTCAGCATTGCAGTATCTAAGAGAAAATATATAGAAAAGTATTAAATTTGCAGTCCAACTGTGCTGGAATACAGTTTTGCCCTCTCCATAACCAATAAGACACATTTAATTTGGATGTTTTATGGTTTTGATCATTAAAATCTTAAATGATTAAAATATCTTTTATTATTTATTGTTTAATTTAATACTTTTTGGATTACTTATGATAGCTCCAAGAAACGAAAGATCAGTGTCAGTAGATTTCTACACATACAGTGTACCCTGAGCCAATGGTATAGGGTTGGTTTGGCTTCATAGTACAGTGACATATGGAAGAGGCGGGTGTGTGAACGCATTTGCCCGATATATACTCTGTTGTTGAGTCATCTGGAAGCAGGGGGGCTCCGGCTGGACCTCAGCGAGTTGATGTTAGAGGATGGAGGAAGAAAGAGAACCAAGAGGGGAAGAGGGAGATTTAAAGAGAGAAATCAGACAAATGTTGACACTGAGAGCCGGTGTTGGTGAGCTAGAGACAGGTGCATAGCTATAGGGAGAAAGAAAGAAGAGACAAAGGAGGTGGTGGTGGGGGGTGTTGGCAGACCTGGTCCTTCTGTTGCTGTGGCCTCCCTCTTCTCTTCCTCGCTGGTCCTCTGGAGGTTTTCCAGAGTCCTGCTGTACTTAATAAAGGCCAGTCAAGCACCAGGCAGAGCTCCAAGACCTGCTATTTTTCTCCACTTCCTTCAAACCTGGGCTGGAATTTTGAGAGAGAGATGAGAGAGAGAGAGAAGAGAGAGACAGAGAGAGAGAGAGAGAGAGAGAGGGAGAGGAAAGTGTAGAGAACCGAAACAAAATATTAGAGGTTCGTAAATCTGCTTTGGTTATTAGATTGAGTTGAAATAGAGCTGTTTATTATGAGAGAAGAGGAAGAAAGGGCTTTATTATATTGAGCAGTGGAGACATTTTTGCACTTGCCCATTCTAATGTGAACATGCTGATAGAACTGCTCAATATCCGTTTCTTGGAGAGCCTTTCCTAATTCTTACTTGTATTTTGTTTCTAGTTTATGTCTTTTAAAGCTCATGTGAGGCATTTGTAGTGGTTACAAAACACCCCACTACAAGTACTGAGACCATCTTATGACCTTCAAATTCAAGCAGGACCATCATCATAAAAAGTGATTATTAACATGTAGTCATTTTTAATGCTTGAATCTTCTGCCTGGGGTATGTGTCAGATGAAGCAATGTTCAGCATGCTTCAGAAACCGCCTTCTTTTACATTTGGCACAGCAATGATTCTCGATGAGTGGTACAGTTGAATTCAGTAAAAAAAACAAAAAACACTTTGTCCACAGGTGGCGCCAAAATCCACACAAACTGAAAGATCCTTTTAGGAGCTTTAAAGTGAATTTCACCCTATTGTTTAACCATATTGAAATAACTTCTTAATTTTTAAAACATGATATTTTATGATGTGTCTGTTTTAGTTTGATAACTGGGATTATAAATCAATCTTGGATTCGTAAAAAACCCTGTACAATCCCCCAATGGTGACTTTCAGTCTTCCGAAGTGCCCTCTTTGGTCTCCTTGTTCTTTCGTACCTCTTCCAACTTCTTGTCCTTCTCCTTGAACTTCTCGTTCATGGCTGCCATCAATGCCGTGCGGTTTTTTGTTGGCCTCCATCTTCTGATTGAGTTTCTCCTCTGCCATCTTGCTGAAGTTGTTGTTCTCTTCCATGGCTTTCTTATTATGACAAATGTCAGAAAATAAATATTAGTGGCTTATAAACCGAACCCTAACTTCATAACCTTTATCAGTAATGAATAATGCAGTCATGACATGTGCACAAGTAGATCTAATTTGTCAAATGTCTTAAGCATTTATATAGTTAGTCATAGTTCAGCACAGACAAGAGTCTAGCAATATTTTTGCAACTTTTTTAATGTACCATCTGCAGCCTCCTCCTCAGGATGCCAATAACAGGGAGCAACACTCACATTACAGTCAGTCAGGCTTGAGAACAGAGGAACAATTAAAAACAATGCAGCAACAAATAGACTTTAACTTCGCCTACAGGATCCACAATGCTGGGTGAAGTTGACAGATATCTGATTGACTTTTTGGTTGATGATAATGCAGAATCCACTGTAAGTTTCTGCATGTAAAGTTACCTGAAAAAACTCTCTTAGTGATTTGATGTTTTTTAAACTATAAATTAGTTGAATTCATCGCCGTTGAACTGATGTGAAGGAAATAGTAAGAACAGCTGAGCGTGTTTGTGTACTTACATCTAATTTAATCATAAAGCGTTTCTATAGCCGTGCCAGTCTCAAAACAATACATCTAGTTACATTTGAAGGCTCAGCCGTTTTGCACTGATTCATTACATCTGATAGGAGCTCCTGCTGCTGAGCTGCCACAGTAAGATTTGGTTGGCTGATTCATTGTAAACGTTTAACCCTTGGTAGCCATGGTGCAGTCAGAAGACAATGTTAAAAAAGACAAAAACACAGTCCAGAATATTCTGGAACGCCATTATTTTTCTGCAAAGTTTTTCTAAATCATTACATGTCTTGGTAATACCGGAAGCTCTTTCTTCGTAACAGTCATTCGGTGCTAACGCTTTGGCCTTGTGGAAGCAGCAGTGGCAGAAATGTTTACAGAGGAGTTGTCAGAACTTGTCAGCGGAGCGAGTACTACGGAGTCACTGAGTGTGTGTGTGTGCCTTTGGGCTGATTTTGAAAATGTGTGAGTGTGTGTGTGTGTTGGGGTGAATGAGTGAAAGACAGAGAGAGAGAGAGAGAGAGAGAGAGAGAGAGAGAGAGAGAGAGAGAGAGAGAGAGAGAGAGAGGGATAAAGAGAAAGAGAGAAGCGCTGTTATTCTTCCCTGACCTTGGCTAAGGTTTCATTGAGCCTGCGGTGTCTCATGACCCTGTTTAGATTTGGTTCGGGAGCAGCGGCCTGCTCAAACCAGTTACACTCCTCACCTCGAATGCAGACGCACATAATATTGCTGGATTATCTTGTTCGTTCGCTCTCTTACCAAACTGTCTCCTCTGTTTGGCTTCATTCCTGATGTGTTGAGTGTACAGCGATCAGGTGATGGCTGCATTTCATAAGACAGTTTTTGCAGTTGGGTTACGTATTAGTCTGATAATTGCTCTCCATTACGAAAAAGTCGGTCACAGTTTCATTCCAACCTGTTATTAGTGTTTTATGTTTTGTGTTTGAAATAGAATTTCCTGCTTGACAACCCCTGAAAGCTTCACTTAAATGTTACAGTAATCATGTCCACGGCGAGTTGTACATTGAACATTAACAGGTTTTAAATCTAAATGGAGAACAGCCCTGTCAGTGAGGTATGTACCAACAACCCCGAGCAGGGACCTGCGTGTCTTTGAAAAACAAAAAGGCATCTCAAGCTATGTCTGCTGCTTTACTTTTTATGCTTCCCTGGCCTTCTTCTCACAAATGATGCTAGAAAAAAATAGAAAATTGTGGAAAAATTGGCTGTATCCATCTGAAGCAAAAGACCCCTTTGACGTTGTTCACGGTGGCATAAATGCCCTATTTTTGGGCTGCTCATGCTTACAGCCCCTAAAAGAAAGGTCACTTTCTAATCAGGGCCAATGTGGGTCAGTGGGAGAAAAACAAAAGGTCCAAATGCGGCCCGGAGTTTTAGCACATTCTCATCAAGTCGCCCATGAACCATGAGCAGAGAAATCACACACACTGCACCAGGGTGTCCAGTGTGTTTTTAGATGTGTTTTCCTCAGCCTTATGTGTGTCATCCTCGAAGGTGTTTCAGCATCAAAGTAGAATGAAGATAAATATGTACAAAAGGCAGAGAGAGCAGAGTCTGAATAATGCACAAAAACACATTTACAGAGTTTTTGACCTAGATTAGTTGATACTGGAAAAGACGCAAACCTAAATAAATTAGACGTTTGCTCATGGAGTCCTGTCAGTTTGTAGTTTGTGCTATAAGTGGTTGAAGTTGACACAACTTCTTTCTATTCCAAACTAAGAGAGATGCATGAGTGAGCCTTTAATGAGTGATCGTTTTTATCTCACATTCTGTGGTGGAAGGAATTTTTGCAAGGTGTCGACACCAAAAAAATTTGAAAATAATACTATTGTGTTTCTCAACATGTTTAGCCATGCTGTGAGTGCAGAGGAGTCTAGCACCTGTGCTTTTTATGTAACATTACTTATTTATCCTGTGTTAATACATGCTATTCAAACTTTCTCTGACTACTGAAGTTGAATAATGGACCTAAAGCTATTTTTCAGATGTGAATTATATGGCTGGGAGTGGTGTTTTTTACCCACATGTAAACCTCAGTATTACCCCCCAAATTAAAAGAAAAAGTGAAGAAAAGTCTCACTTGTCTATTCATTCACAATTTTTTGATAATCAAAACACTGTTAAAGTTATTTTTTTAAGCAAAAATGCCAACATTGTCCTTGCTTAAAACTCTGGAGTGAAGACATTTATTTATTTATTTATAGTATCCAGTTGTGAATTTATTATCTAGGGGTGTTGATTAAGAAGGAGAAAAATTAATGACATACTGGTCGATTGAAAATGAGAATAATCACAAGTTGCAGCTTAGTTAGAGCAATAATAAGAGCATCTCCCTGGGTAATTACTCGCACTAACACAAGAGTAGGTGAGATGAATATTTTATTTTATTGATGTGATATTACCTCATCCTGAAAGAAGTGAAACTTTTGTATGTGTAAATCATTTTAAATGAATACCTGTGTTTGGTTCAACAAACTAAACCGTAATGAGCAGAACTCTACCTAATTCATGCAAAACTCCTGTTACACCCAAGCTCTCCTGCTCATTTCCATCATTACCTTAAATAACCTAATACGCCCTAAGGCATTTAAGTCATAGCTCCTTTGTTGTGAACATGTCTGACGGCTGACAAACTCCCATTGTGTCATGGTATGTAGCATCATATCTGCTGTCTGAAGGACACCAGGAGGTGTGTCCCTCAGACTGATTCGACTTGCACCCCCTGAGTAGCGAGGTGTTTCTTAATGTGGAATCCAGCAGCTGAAAGTCATTTCAGAGCTTTGGCACACTTCCATATCTATGACTTTGTTCTCCTGCACAGGGACGGAGGAAGAGTGAGAGAAAAATGTGGTTTGGTGCGTCCTCGTGGTGCACTGACTGTATCTCTTTCCTCCAATCTGTCTAAGTCTCTCCTATTTTAAACCTGCTTTATTTTTAGTGCCCTAATGCTTTAACATTCAAGTCATCATCATGTGAAGAATGGAAGGTTGCAAACAGTCTTTTAACAGCTCTAGTGATTCAGTGAGCTACTTGATAAATGCTGTTGACAAAACAATTAATCTCCCTTTAATACACCTAAGCTCTATTGTTCATTTCTGTTGCTGTTGTTTCCTCGATAACTTTGAATCAGTGCCTCTCAATGTATCAGTCTTTCATGAATCAGCGACTGCACATGAAAACTAATTACCTCTTGAAATGGTCAAAGTGGTTGTAATGAGTTGCTAAATGGGCTCAGGCCGTCAACACGGGAAAAAAATGTCCAAAAAAGGCTGCTGTGTGGGAGCGAGCGAGAGAGTAATTCACCGAGCACCTTTAATTACCCTTCACACAGTTACACATTTCTGCGTTAAAGGAACACGGCGACGATGGTGCACGACTAAACCCATTCACAGTACCTGGTGGTTATTGTGCAGATACCAGTTTGCTACTGATTTTAATCCATTTACCTGTATGTAAAATGACAGGGGGAGACTCTTGAGAGATCAAAAATCTCAGTGTGTGCATTGTAGCTTGCTTCAAGCACATCTTTAGGACTAACTTTAAATGCATTAATAAATGCATAAATAATATTTTTTTCCTTTACTGCATTTAAATAAGTTTTTTTTTGTTTAAATTAGATTTTTTTCTACATGAAAAGTATTTATTCATAGATATTGTTTTTTGGAGTTAATCTCAAACATGAGAGCCCGAACAAATCAAACCAAGTCAGGGATTAGAAAGTAATTAGTAGTTTTTGCTTTTAACTGCAATGAAGCACAATATTAATACTAACTTTAAGGAAGACAGCCAACCAGAAGCTTTTATACATTTTAACTGTGATTTTGATAAACATTGATATATGTTTATATAAAACCAAGGTCTCACACTTTTCATTACTACATTGCTGGGAATAAATTTTTTTTTAATTAGTATTTTTTTTTTCCCAACATTGTTTTATTGATTTTCAACAACTTAAGACATACTTATAAACATTCATACACATATCTTCACATATCTGTGCATAAATACAATACAGAACACACACACAAAAATCCCAGATGCATTAAGAAGGACATAGAGGACTAAAAACATCTTACATCCACACATATAAAAAAAAAAATCATAACAATAAAGAAATATATAAACTGTACATACATACATACATACATACATACATACATACATACAACATACATACATACATACTACATACATACACACATACACACATAACATACATACATACATACATCATACATACATACATACATAATACATACATACATACATACATACACATACATACATACATACATATACTACATACATACATACACATGTATTTGACACACATCATTTACATACATGTATATAAATCAAAGATAACCATGAATAAATACAGGTACGTAATAAAGATAATAATGTATAAAATAGAAAGAAAATAGAAAAATGAATTAAAAAACGAATTAATTAGTTTTTTACATCACTGTTAAGAATGATTAAACTACGGTTGCCTGGAAGGTCAGATGCACAAAAGCATGTCACTGAACGCCCCTGTAATGGGAATAGGTACTTACTGAAATGCACAAAAATTTCACAAACAAATAAATGTTATTGAACACAAAAACATTTAACAAGACACAAAATATTTAATGGCATGTAAAAACCCTTTTCTTTTGTTTTGTGAAATATTTTTTGCGTTTCATTGAATGTTTTTCGAGTTTTGTGAAATGTTTTTACATTTAGTAAAAAAACAAAATGCAATCATGAATCCCGTTTTTTGTTTTATGAAATGTTCTTTGTGGTCATGAAATATTTGTGCAGTTGACCCTCAGGGACATCGTACTAAACACATATTAAAGTAATATTTTTCATCTAACAATCACTGGAAAGTTTGTGCAATATCAAAAGATTATATTACCGGGCCATATTTATGACATTACCACAAACTCTGTGCCAGGCTAAATGGTAGCTGTGATGGATTGAGGTCTTCCTTCTCTAAATGTTAGTCAGTAAATCTTACAGGTTAAGACATTTTTATATTTAAGAAAATGTGAAGGCAATGGCATCAACCTTTCAAACACAAGAATTCTGTAAAAAGTTTCCCTGCTTATGACTTTGGTTTTGTTCTGTAGAAATCATAACCATCAATCATGTCATACCAACTAGCTAGAGTCATATCACGTCACTGTAAAAGTACTATTCATCAGATCCATTTGATGACAGAAGTGTTTCTGTTTCCCAGTTCCCAAAGAGGGTCTAAAGAACCAGGCGGCGTTCGAGGAGATGAGGGTTAATTACATCAAGGAGCTCCGGCGTTCAGTGGGAAAAGCAACCAACAACTCTGGCCAGACCTGGCAGCGCTTCTTCCAGCTCACCAAGCTACTGGACGCCATGCATGATGTAAGTCTCCTCACTCTGTCTGCCTCCCTTGCCAATCGCCTACAGTACGCAGGCACAGCCTTCCCCTGGCAGCCTGTTGTATGCCATGCATTTACACAGACAGAGAGGTGTCCAGTGGCATTTTGGGCCTCCACCATCACTGGAAATGAATAAAATGGCAGCATAGTGGATTTGGATAATGCATTTACTTAGTGGTTCAATGGCGTTGTGGCTTGGAATAAGGCTTACTGCATCCCAATCTGTCCCTGAGGGGGAGGTTATTTTGGAAAGAGGCGGTGACCAGCCTGTATCGGTGAATGGAACAGAAGGGGATCAATGCGAGTGGCACAGTGGTCACTGCAGCAAATGTGCTGCTTTGACCCTTCTTCGAGTCAGGGCTGTGCGGAAAAATCAGTGCTGCCCCCAAGTGGTGAGATTAGTAGAACTGGAAAGGGTGCCCCAACAGACAAACTTAGAGGCTAGAACAAAGGTTTTTGTATTTAGATGAATGGGACACTACGTTTTTTAAACTTGGTGATGGAGGTCCAGAGGTTCTCCCCAGGACATCTGAGCATCAAACCCTGGCTTTTCTGTACTCTATTGGATTCTTTCTTTCTGCCAATTTGTATCTTAAACCTCCAAATTTAAACAAAAGTAAACACAATTTGGATTAATTATTGAAATAATTGCAGAATAGTATTTTAATGGTGCATTTTTTCATCTTTGTATCTCTGAGCTTATTAAGGAAGTGTGCTAACTTCACCCACTTTAAAAGCAATCTCCCTGTCTAATGAAGGCATTGTAAATTACCCAACATGTAAATACAATCACTTGTTTTCTGTTTAATCACTGCTTGAGACTGAGCCAAACATTTCCATTGTTTAAACCTAACTCACAAACCCTCTTCAACAACCTAGGTGTGTTTTGTAATTAAAGATTTAACCAAAGTATGGGGGATGCATTCATATGCTTTTATTTTTGAAAAAGCAGTCTTAAATATCTTTTTATTCTGCATGAAAATTCAAGTGTGTACTTTTTCAGAACACCTCCAGAGTTTCTTTCTTGTTTTTTACGCTCAGATAATTAATATTATGTGTCTGTGTTGTGCAGCTGGTGGGGAACCTGTTGGACTTCTGTTTCTACACCTTTCGTGAGTCCCAGTCTCTGAAAGTGGAGTTCCCTGAAATGTTGGTGGAGATCATCAGTGACCAGATACCAAAGGTGGAGTCAGGCCTCACTCACACAATCTACTTCCACAAGAAGTGACTCACAAAACACTTTGGACAGAAACGGCATTGAGAACTGGAAGAGAAGAGAAAGGTTTACCAGTCTAGAGGTGAAAACTTGCAAGGAAGGCCTGACCAGTTGGCCTGCACCCTGTCGCCTAGTATGCCAGCGTCCTCGTGGGAAAGTTAAGCTGCGTGGTGACAGAAGTAAAAAGGGCAGATTGATGGGACCCTGCAGTCACCAGAAGCGGGTCAGAGCTGTGAATAGTTCGTCGGGAGAGCACAACACGGCCGAGGAAGGACTCATGACACATGTGACAAAGCCCCCCGAAGTAACCCCCTGTGACCCGCCCCCAAAGACGATAACAGTATTTTCTATGGAGATAAAGCCATACATTTGTTAGAATGCGCTAGATACATTCACCACACACACATACACATCACACACACAAAGAGGGAAATTGACACACATGCTGTCCACATGCCTTCACACAAATGCACAGATGCACTCCACATGCACTAAAATCAGATTCCCTTCTAATCTAGAGAGAAAAAGTCTTTGCAAATATTAACTGTGGCTTAAGCAGTTTTTAAAAGTAATAGCACTATGAAAAAATAACAATATGCCAGTACTTAGAATTTGCTTTGCAGTGTAGCAACATACTGCAAGACTACAGGGCAAAGAAGATGAAGAGGCGGCACAGAAATACTAGACTGTAAGGCGAAAGGTCTATTTGAATATATTTAAAGGGCTATACAAGCGTCATCATAAGCTGAGTAAATGCATTAAAGCTAACAAGTCCGAGTTTGAATTTCAATCAGTGTCATAACAGCCATCATTAACATTAACATGCTGAGTTTTTTTAATTCAAATGTGTAGTAAACAATCAAACTAATATGCAAAAGTCCAAAGCGAAACATAAAAATGTCTCTCTTGTGTAGAGAAAGCTTGCACGTGAAGCTCCCATGTCATAAAGTCACTATTTTAGGCATTGTGGTGTAGAATTAAGACAACATTGATGAGTTACCTTTTTGCAAAAACGGCCAGGAGTGCTGCAGGATTGGAAAACATCATGCTTTTACGGAAACAATTTCAGTGGAGTCCGCTGGTAATGGATTTGACTGAGGTGCATCCATAGTAATTGTGTTTTGTGTTATCTCCAGAGCAGCTGTCCAAATGTCTGTTTTTACTCACAATGAAGCGAAACCAGCCCTTTGTGAACCAACACTTATCTACTCTTCCCAGAAATAATAAAAAAGCATTTTATAAAAGTGTGTTGCAAAGGTTTAGTTTTTGACAAGCCAGTCATTTTACATTAAGGTGCTTCATTTCTACAAAAAACGTGCAAAACATAACATGTACAGTAACTCGTAGACCGTCCTTACAGTACGTTGTGTATACGGACGCACAGTTTAAACACACATACTCTGTAAAATTGATATAATCCCAAATGGAGCATTACTCTGCAGTGCTTACAGCAAACGGCTAATGTATCAAAACCAGGCAAATGTGTACAGGTATTAACAACTTCTTAAACACATTTTCTTCAGCTGTTGTACAGACGATGTTTTGAGGTACATGTTGACGAATGCTTGATGAAGATGAACTGTTGCTACATTCACCTTTCCTAATTTCTCTGGGCTGTACTCTACTTTTTTGAAAGTAAGGCAGGCCCAGTCATCTGGACCATTACGTTATCTCACACCCCACTGGTTTCTGGGTGGTTGTGGAACACTACTATGATGCTACTGAAAAGATAGAGCCGCTGGGGAAGAAAAACAGTGGAGGCGTGTGATTATTATTATTTTTTTGTGCCCTGTGAGTGTGTATTTACATGTGTGAATGGAGCATAAGTTTGTGTGTGTGTATGTGTGTGTGTGTGTGTGTGTGTGTGTGTGTGTGTGTATGTGTGTGCGTGTGTGCGTGTGTGTGTTTTTATTTTCCTGGCGAGCATGTGCATTGTTGATCTGCTCTTTCAGCGTGGGTATTATGCATTTATGTTATAGGATTAGCCGTATCCTATTTCCACATTTAGATTTGCACAGAGGAGATACAATGTGAAATGAAGCATTAGTGCAGCTAGCGGGGAATTGTCTGTTTTGATAAGCAACTGTGATGATGCAGGGAAAAAGACTTTCTGCATGGTCACCCAGCCTAAAGTTAGACAACATGACATCACTGGCATGGCGGGGTTCTGGTGTGCTGTATTTGTGGCTACAGCGAGTCATAAGGATGGTGCTGTGCTTCATAATGAGGTCTCTTCTGTGGTGTTTATAGTGTAGTGATAGGTGTACAAATAGACAAGTGGTATATTCACGACCGTCTTAAGGGACTGTATGAAAATTATCCAGGAGGTTTAGAAGTGGTGAATGTGTATTTTTAATTCTTGCACATGGGAGGGGTGTCTATTTTTGTTGGGGGAGCAAGGAAGAATTTTTAACCTCTTTTCTTCCCAAAATATTTGTTTTTTATTCATTTGAGGGTAAAAATAACCCTCACAAAAGATGGTGTCTGGGTCTAATTGTTAATTACATTATTTCCTGGACCTTACAAATCAATTTAAAAACATTAAATTTTGAGTACACGACAGATGTAAATTCCAGTTTTATATTTTTGACATGAATCTAATATTTCCAGATTTCATGAGTGATGTACTCTCAAATATGAATTCCTGCCAATTTTCATACAGCCCCTTACAAACAAGGCCTCATTTTACGATCTGTCATTGTTGTGCTGAAGTTTTGAAGGGCCCTAAAGCTAAATCTCTCACTGTTTTCTTTATTTCTCCCTTTTTGTCCTTTCTAAGGAATAAAATAACTGTCTAAAGGTTCATAGGATGAATGGGAAAGTATTTTTGAGAGAATTATATTTTGCTGGAAAACAATATTTAAGTACTTTGTCTAAAAATGATATCCTTTTTGTAAAATGAAATGTTAATGCATGCTTTTTGATGAGATGTTTACATTGTATTTAAAAAAAGGGAAACTTGTGCCTTTTTATCTCACCTGATTTACAATTTTACAGTATATATTGTAAATAATACAGCAAGTCCTTATGTTGAGTATAGTATAAAACATTTCTACTTTTAACCATCTTGTTGGAATATTGGAAAAAATGTGTTTCCCACTCGCCATGTTCTGTGTGTCACATCACAGAGAAATAATTTACAGTAAGGGTGCCAGACAGGGCCCAATGGAGAATTGAATGTATCATACGTTGTGAGAGACATATGGAACTTACTACCTGAATGTTAGAGAGAGAGAGTACATTTATTATCTTCTTATTGAGTCAAGTTTTTATTTTGCACCTTTTTTTTTTTTTTTTTTTTTTGCATCATTGTTCAAGTGGCTCAAACAAAAAATAATAATAATCAAAAATTATTTCTTATTTTGTAACAAGATGTATCAGCTGATGGATCCTTGAGTTGTGCTGTTGAAATGATTTCCTAACTCATGGCGGTATTGTTGATTAGCACCACAATAAAAATCGAGAAATCACAAACTACTGAAAGTAGGAAAATGTGAAAGAAAGTTTTTCACTTTTCAGATTTTAAACTGAAAGCTAATGCACAAAATGATGATGAAGAGACTGATGACCTGAGGTTTGACCTCAAATTTGACCTTACTTTGACCAGTTATAAACTGGACATATTGCACTAACTGCCAAAATAAGTTTAATCATAAAAGAAACAAATTTGTCCCAAAAGAATACAACAAAGCCTGATGACATTTTTTTAACTATTAGATTCAGCCCTTGTTCAACGTTTCTGCACTCCAGTAATACAGGCTCGGACTGTTCGCTGTGGAGTCACTATTTGTGTTATCTTTAAAGTGATAGTTCCACATTTTGGGAACTGTAACTATTTGCCTGGAGTTGGAAAGGAAGATGAAAACTACATTAAAACTTGTCACATTTGTATGTTTAGTGAAGTCAAAGCTACTGCCAGGGGACAGCTAGCTAAGCTCAGTTTAGCATAGCTAAGTGTGCAGACTGGAACTAGAAGAAATAAGCTAGCCTTGCTCAAACAGATCCACTTTAGAGCACGTCTCAAGCTGAATGATGAACAAGCATCTAGTTTATTACAACAACGGGAACACAAATGTGTAAATATGATATAGCCCGTTGTTCCATCTTCGCACGCCACTTTCAGGCCGATAAATTAATCAACACATTAAGCTAACCATTTGCAAAACCCTAACTTGCCATTTTTACCTTTTTTTTTGTAAGAACTGAACAAGAGAAATCACATCTTATCTGTTAGCTTGAGAGGTTAGCTTATTTTGTTACTTTTAGACAGAGCCAGGCTAGCTGTTTCTGCCTGCTTCAATGTTAAGCTAAGCTAACTGTGCCCTGGCGTTACCTTTGTATTTTCCTCAAGACATGAAAGGGAATGTAAATCCTGCAATCTTAACTCTCAGAAAAAATACAAACCTTGTTTTTTCTGATATGTTGAACAAAACAAGGAATGATGTCTTGTTCATCCACCTGCTACAAACTAAAAATAAAAATATGTCCCCTACGTAAGTGAGCTGAGCAGCTGCGTCCCTCTCGATGAGGTCCTTTAAGGCATGAATGACTCAGAATGTGTTCTACTGCTGTTCACAGTACACTATTGCGTCACTGTATGTGGAGTCACGTCATCGCCATTTTCTGTTCACGGTGATGAATCGGGTGTAGAGAGACTAAGCCATATCTCCACAGCCATGGCAGTGCATTTTATCTTATTATTATAAATATACACAAATGCTTTTTTTTCCAATTCCAAAAATGACTTTTTACTCAGATGCTTTGTACAATATTTCTCAGCAAACAAACAGTAGACATCCTTCAACATAAACCTACAAAACATCTTTGAAACCCGTTACTACTGTATATCTTGATGCAGATATTGCCATACTTGTGTTTGCAAAACTATTGCAAGATTCTAATAAAACTGTTAAACCGATAAAGTGGTGTGAAGTCTGTTTGTGTATGTAGGCCTATGTATGGGTTGTGTGTGTGTGTGTGTCTATGTTTGTGCATGTGTGTGTGCGTGTGCGTGTGTGTGCGTGTGATAAAAAAATTGTACCAACAGACAGAAGCTAGGAACCATGCCCTAAAAAATGGGCTGTTTGATCTACGTGAATTCGAAACAGCTGCATTTGGTGGCTGGGGAGGATAATGAGCCAAAAACACAGAGTTAGCGTGGAAAAACAGAAATGATGTGGAGCAGCAGCAGCAGGTAGAGCCGTCACGGGGAGAGGAGATGAAGGGAACAGAGACAAACGGAAAGAGAAGAGAGTGAAAAATGACAGAGATAAAGCGTGCGAGGATGAGACTTTTACAGTAAACGGCGCCTGTGGAGAAAAATCACCATTAACCTTGTTAAAAGCTGATCTGAAAACACGCCTGCTTTGCCAGACTGTAGAGCAGACAGTATTACTTTTTTGCTCATTTTTTCTCTCTCTCTGAATCCACAGCCCTCTCCAAATCTCCCCCAGATTTCCAATTGCTTTCACTTGTAGTCGTGCCAGATAAACAGAATCTATTGGATCAGGCTGATTTCACGGCTGCGCCAGCGCACATGGCGGCTTCTGTGGCCCACTCTCTGAGCTGAAGCTTTTTTCCCCCTCCACACCCTCGCCTTTATGTTTAAAAATCACTTTTCTCTAAATTTCCACTAAGGTTCCCCCCCCCAATAATACATCAAGACTTATTGTGATACATTTCAGAAGCTTTACGTTCAAAGAGCCAGATGAAGACACAGGAATGTGTGAAGTTTGCACTTCTCCTGGACTTCCTAAATTTTGAATTCAGACACGCTCTTCATTGCACTTAGCTGTGTCACTTCCTTATAGTTTGAGGTAAAATGCTGTAAGCTTTGATCTAAGCTGAGTCACGATGTGGAACTATGTTTTGGGGCTGAAGGACACTGCGTCATGGAGAGGCAGAGGACAGCTGGCGCACAGCCAAAGCTCCGGGAAATGAGAAATGAAAATGTCCATTTGGATTTTTACCCACCTAACACACCTATATTGAGTTTCAATCGACACAGTTACACCGACGTATACATCATCTCAGAGTGGTGGACAGGGATGCATAATGCATGTAGAGACACAAGAATCTCAGGCAGCTCAAAAGCCTTAAATATGAGTCTAACCCACCTGAGTTGGTGCATCATATTTCCAAGTTTAGGAGAAATAATAGTTTAGAAATGTGAGTTGCTGACTGGTTGCATAACAAATCACTATTAAAGCGCTGAAAAACTAGCAGAAAAGGAAGAAGCTAGGTAGCAGAGAGACAGCAATGGAGTTTTAAATACTCCTGAGACACAGACAGGTAGGCAGGACGAAAAGGATGGCAGATAGAGCCACATGGCATGCTTTCTGACAGACAGTCCAAAGCAGAGTGAGAGGCAGCCGGGGTGGATGTCTATATGATTCAGCAGTATTCTGGCAGAGGGAAGATGATGATGATGAAGAGCCCCGGGAGTGGGTTGTGGGGGTTGATAGAGGGGGAATATTTTACCCATCTCATTAGCTCTGCCTCATTTCATTATGTAATCATCAGGTCTGAGGAAGAGGACATTTTTGTGACACTGAAACACAGCTCCAACCACTGATATTTCCAAGGTGCTGTATACTGTATGTGTGTTTATTCTTCTAAATAACCAATTAGTCCATTTGGTCTAAATGTGCCAGCGGACTGATTGTCATTAAGCAACTGAATCCAAATCAAGTGTCTGGAGGGCATTTGTAGTGTTAATTATAAAGATGTAGACTTAGAATTAACTTGTGGGAGGCCCTAATGTTAATGGATAAGGGAAGTGAACATTGATTAGTGTGTGTTACCTCTGTGGGAGATGATAATCTGTCTTTAATCCCCTTTTGGAAAGTTACTTTGAATGTAGCTTTATTTCAGGAAGGGTAACACATCTAACATGACTAACAGTACTAGCTACTAGCTATTCTAACCCCACCACTGACTTTATTTCACATTATGTGGGCAATACTAAAGGCTCTTAATAAATGAGTCATGAAAACTGACATAATGCTTAAAGTCACATTGCTATCACTTTAAGTTATTTTTAAAGATCAGAAAGGAAGAGCTAGCAAAGAGTGCAAAGCTAGCAAAAAAGGAAGATTTGTAAGTTCTGTGTTTTCTAAATACACACGAAAGACTGATATATTTGAATTTGTATGGAAATTAACAGTCGAGATGACTCACAGTGTTATAAAGAATAAAGCAGTTAAAATTTAAAGATCAGGGTTTATCTAACAGGCAATGAGACGTCCCCACTGTTGGCTTTGCTTTTCTTAGGTTTCAAGCAAGCAACTCCCAGTGCTGTTTTTGAGTATTTAGATTTTTCTGTCCAATGTATTATTTCTTTCTTGATCCTAAACTTTAATACATTTTATGTTGATGCTTACTGTTTGCTTAATGTCATATTTCTTTTAATGTAATGCTTTTTTATGTTACTTTGCTGTGAACTCTGTAAAGCCCTTTGAATTGCTCTATGTATAAATGGTGCTCTATAAATAAACTTGCCTTGCTCAGAAAAACGAGGCCAAAGTGCAAAAACCTGTTTGTTTCTCGATTGTCCACATACGACTGGCTTCAAAAGCAAAGGAAACCTCATTGAGCCCGGTGTTAAAAATGCCAAATTTTAGGAGAAATAAACATGTTTACAGCCTGGTGCAAAACATTTATTTGTATAAAAGCTAATTGATCTATTCATGGGTGGTTTAAGTTTTTATAACTCACCCGTTCTGATTGTATTAAGGCTAAGAGTTTTACATACTTTTGCATAATTAGGGGTGCAGAGTGAACTGAACGGTGGGCATGTTGTAGCCGTAGCAAGGAGGCTAATGGGCTGTCTCAAACCTGTCTCTTTTCCATGTCATTAGATTGATCAAAAGTTAAGTTGCAGTCCAATACGGTGACACTTTTCTGGGCTTCATAATGCCACTTCAGATCTCAACGGGTGACTTCACTGGACCGTCCATGTTTTATACGGTCTACGTTCCAAGCGTGAATTAAGGTTTCGATTCATTCTGGATTGTAAAGCCAATACACTCACCTGATAGCAACCATATCAGCTCCACATAAGCCCATTTAGTGTAGTGTTCAGCTGTTAAGTAATAAAGTCATATATATTTAAAAACAAGGATTAGTAAAGGGTTGGAAAAATGCTCAAGCCATGGTCCAGGATACATTTCCCCAGGTATAATTTAGCACTACAGAAACTTAAAAAAAAAATCTCAGTTGGCAAATTGTGTCCGTATTAGTGTCAACAGTGGGTTCCTTAATTTTCTTTGATTCGTGATGTATGTCTTATTTTCACGTTACCCTACTTACCCAATAAGTTTACTCAAAATGTGGCATTTTTTCATAATAATACAAGGCAACATTTGATAGAACTTCAATCTTTTAAATTTCAAATGATCGTATCACATTTATTTGATGGTAAGAATACATAATACAGTGAAGTACAACACAATCTTTATTTGTTTAACATCGATCAGGAAGATCCCAAGGTATAAAAATGAAAGAAGTCAAGGCCCTTTACACACATCATAAATCAATGTTTTAAATTATTGCAAATGAACACAGTCTGCTGAATCAAAGCTCTCGGACAAATGAAAGTGTCTTGTTGAACAGCTGAGCCATGAATTGTAAAAAGGACAGGTGAACATGCTAAAACTGATTTCAACGAAAACTTCAAATGTGTCCGTGACTCAACAGAGACTTGTAAAACACACTTGGCAGTCATTGCTCTTTGAATCATAACGCTATATACACTGAACGGGTGTAAAACTCTGAAATACTTTGAAATACTGCATATGTGGTCTCACTGATGATAGAACTTGGACTTTGTCAATTATTCCAAAAACACTCAAACTGAAATAACAATAACTAAAATGTCAGATTCGTGGGAGTGTTTCATTACTCTGCTCAGCTGAGCACAGTTAAAAAATAAGCTTTAAAAAACAAAACAGATCATTTAACAGATATAAAACACTTGGTTTGGATATTTAATGAAATCTACCTCTGCTGACTCTGTGTGACGCTAGTGTTTAACACAAGAGGTTCTTTAGGCATCAAAGAGGCGTTCCTGTGTTTCAGAGAGGGAGTGCACCGAGAACAAAAAAAAGTAAAGAGTATATTAAAACTGAGAAGAAAGTCATGCAATCAATGTGCCAATTAAATAAAATACAAAATTACAATAGCATGTGCCTCATTTTGAATATTCAAATATTTTTAAAATAAATGCAACATTTTAAAAGCTAAAGCAGTAACACTCAACTTCCCTACTTACCCGTACGCACAGTTACGCTTGCTGGTGGTTTAAGGCACGGTAGTACAGTATCTTTCTGAAGCTAAAAACAAACTGTGCATCATCGTCAAACAGGGTCTAAAGCTGCTGGATTTGTCATTACACGGCTTGAGCAAAGCTTGAGTTCT
This sequence comes from Notolabrus celidotus, assembly GCF_009762535.1. NCBI lineage: Eukaryota > Metazoa > Chordata > Actinopteri > Labriformes > Labridae > Notolabrus > Notolabrus celidotus. The sequence continues at coordinate 25,608,368 of NC_048278.1, read as the reverse complement.
GACATTCGTCGATCCTTACAGTTCTTGAGGATCATTCTTTGACTCGGGAGCTCATGGATACCATGTATAACTGGCCTTTAACAGAGAGACACTCGTCCTTTGGAGCTGCTAACAAAGGTATCTGCATCTTTGGAGGCTACAGCATCTTTGTATACAGCAGAGTATTTTAAGTGCAATCCCATTTTGTATTTCAAATGCTGAATTGTATGTGGATTCTCAGCCAAACTACAGAAATATATGTGAAATGAAGTAAATGCTAAATTTATGCATCAAAAAATCTACCAGTAATTTTTACTGTCACCCACTTGGGAAATTTAGGGATTTGGAGAAACAAGGCTTTAGTGTGATTGTCATTGCTTTGTATTTTTCCAGGTGAAAGTGATAAACAGTCCATAAATATTTCCACTTTTTTGGGCTACAGCATCTCCACGTAATTTTCAGGGATGAGGCCCCTCCTTCCCTCCAGCTCGCCCTCCAGCCACCCCGGCTCTCTGGACTGGGTCACTATGGGGGGACAGAGAGAATGCATGTTTGAACAAGGTACAGGTCTGAGGAGAAAATAGTAATTAGAAATATATAGTTTAATGTAATGTGTTTTACTTAATCCCTATTTTACATCTAGAATTAAGCAGATGCGTCAAAGCATGACATGTAGTATGACTTCTGAAAAAATAACCCAAAAACTCATTCCTGTCTGCAAATTTTATTTGGCTTTTTCTTGCGTTTGCCAGCCAAAATCCCATAAATAAATTGTCAGTGAGATTTACTCTGGCCAAAGTGGGGATAAAAACTCATTTAATACTTCAGAATTGATCTTTAAACATGTCCCAGCCTGCCTCAGGTCACAAAGAAATGGGTCTACAGCACTCATGTGTCAAATAACTTAAAAGCCCCATCTTTCATGGTGGTGTTTACCAAAGATTTGACCCATCGCCAACTTCAGTAAACAGGATGTGAAACAGCTTTTATCCTCAAATTGACTGACAGGTCCTCTAATAGAAGAGCCACAACGGAAAATACTTCTTCTCTGATTTTGTCTGCTATTCCTGTCTTTTGTTTTCCTTTTTTTTTTTCAAAAGTTTGTTCCCTGAAGAACAAGACTTCGATACTTTATATAGGAAAAAGATTTGTATTTTAAATAATCATCAGCAGAGAAACAAAGACCCTACGCCCATAAATACGTATGTATGAGTGCAAAACAAACTTAAAATGTTATAACCTGCTGCTGTGGGATTATTTTGTGCCATTTTTAGGATGTTTATTATCTAAAACACCCGTTACCCTGGTGCACAGCCTTAGACAAAGGCTAAACTTTATTAACAATCATGAACTTTTTCTAATAAACAACTTAAACAAACAGCACCATGAGTATTTTTATTTACTCTCTCACTGTAAATTGAACCTTTTTTTTAATCGTGTGCTGTTTGTTCATTTCAAAACTAATAAACTGCATTTGTTTAGTATACTCATAACACAGTATATCATATAAATAGTGTTATTACAATAAAAAGAGCCCATCCAACACTTTCAGTCAGGTCTTTGAGTGCACCTTAATTCCACACAGTCAACTTATCACATTTTCTCACTTAGAAAAAAAAAAGCCAGGCAAAGTTGGTCTTTTACTTTTAGCGGTAAGAGAAAAATCAACATATGTTGATTTTTTTTTCTCAAGACAAGCTGTATGTACAGCTGCTCGCTCAAGCATTCAGACCTCTTGACCTTTTGTTATGCACATAGTTTAGACAAAAAATACATTAAAATAACGGGAGAGTGAAAATTGTCAAGGGTCCTCAAGCTAGTGTAGATGTTTAGTTAATGAGAACCTCATTGTGTAAAGTCTGATTAAGAGTGGAAAGAAAGCACAGAATGAAAGCAGAATTACACTCAACTCAACTAAGCTTTGTATGGAGGTGACTGGATGTTTCAGTTGGGGTATGACAGAAGCACTTATCATCATCATTCAGTTATACTAAGTGATGCTGAACAACACGGTACGGCTGAGTCCAAATGCTACTAAGAAAAAAGAGGGGATCTAGTTTATGATCTTATTCAGTTTCTGAATATGTGATATTAAAATAAATGTGTTTGAATTCATTCAGATACTATGGAGCCATCTTCATACAATTCTGAAATCCACTTTCAGCTGAATTAAAATGGCCATCGCAGGCGTTAACCAGGCTGTGTAAAATACTTGATTCTGATTGGTCAAAACCCTATAACAAAAGTTAAAGTTATTCTAAAATGACGTTCCTTTTGGAAATCCAAGACGCAAAAGTGATACCAGGGGCCACCTGGTTTAGATACTTTAAACCATACTTTAGATACAAAATGGTAGTTTCCGTTTTCATTCTAAGCTGGTAAATGTTGTAGGAATAAACGCTGGTTTGTGTCTCAGGTTGATGTTGAGTCAAAACAATGTCAAATACCGGGCCACAGCTACACGTCAGGGTCCTGCTCACCCTGTCAGGCCTCTAATTTGCACCATTCTTTCACTACACATTATGCCTTAAATGAACTCCTATGCTGACACATCAAAAGCTTTAATGTAAAAAAAATCTAAAGGGGAAGCCTTCTTCTTACAGTGTAAAGAAACATGACTGATGTAAGCCGATTTTCTTGACAAATAAAGTAGACTATAACTTTTTATCACCTCATGTTTGATGGGAGATTATCTGCAGTACTTACATCCAAAACAGCAAGGGATGAAATTGTATCAAAAATAAAGATGTAATCTAACCTCTACAATAATTAAAAATAAAAACTGTCCATGATAACCTATATACTGCAATACATTGTGGGATCTTCTAAGAGATACGTTCGTTTCTCTTTAAGGACTATAGTATCTCTATAGTGTCTGACTCTTACACAAAAAAGAGTTCTGGACAAAAAAAATAGGAACTACAAAATCTTCATTTCCTCTGAGAGTGATTAAAGCTCAGCGGAGCCTCTTCCAGACTCGCTGAAGAGCAAATCTGTGCCTCCAACACCCCCTTCTCCCTGCTCCCCCCCAAACACTTCCTCGTTCTCCCTCTCCTCGTCTCATCTCTGTGTTCGATTGAAGATCAGATTGGGTGTTCGGTTTTCCTCCAAATCCAATATGCCAGGGCTGGTTCTGAAGTGAGCGACTGGTGTAGGCGATAACACTTACCGGCTGTGAATATTGCACCGACCTGGAAGGAGAGCTCAGAGTCGTGCTCAGCCTCACATGGGAACACTGCCTTGGCTTTCCTACTGGTGACACTGAAAAATGAAGGCAATCAGTGAGCTGGCGGAGCTTTGGGGAGGATTACCGCACAGTTCAATCTGGGCCTGGGGCCTGCTTGTTCATTCACCTCACTAGCCTGAAACAGCAGGAATGGGCCAGTCTGAAAAATAAGCAAAAAGTACCAAGAGAGGAGCCGGGGCCACTACACACTCTTGTTTTGCACTATCTCCTGTCTAGACAGAGCACCGAGCGAGTCAAACACACCCACATGCACCCATGTGCGCAGAAGAACACAATATGATGCAGCGCTGTTTGTAGCAGGTTTTGTACGGCCAAAAAGGCAGGCACACATCAGGTCCTGCACAGCAGACAACCATCAATAGTGATATAATTAAAAGTGGCGGGGGATTCTAAAGCAGGTTTGCACACAAACGAGGCAGAATAGAAACCTCTCTGCCACCGTGCCTCGGCTTTTACATTCACATTTGTGAGCTTAGAAGCTGCATTCTAAATCAGTTTGATGTAAGGAGCGCCATCAAAGAAACCATATTCACTGCTCTGCAAAGGTTAGGAAAAAAGACGCATTTATGCCAATGCATTCCCAAAAAGAGACATAAAAACTGTTTCCACAGAAAGGTTGGTTTGCCAACAATGGCAAAACTGTTATCTGGAATGCCAGCAACATTACCATGTGGAAGTTGTGCCTTCAACACACGATGCCCTGATAAATATTTCATATTCTTTCTGCAGAGCAGCAACAATGTAGGATGAGAGAAGAGGAAGACGATATACAAACTGAATGAAAAAAAGTTTGTGGTCACAGAGTTGTCAATACAACAATGTTCAGCTGAGTTCCTGAATTCAAGATTTCTGGAAGGATGCACTCTCGCGCAAAACGCATTTAGAAAACTAATGATTTGTGTTTATCAAAAATGGAAGGCCCAGAGAATGACCGAGCTGTTGTAATTTTCTTCGCTAACGTTTCAAAGCTCTTAAAGTGGAATTCATCATTTACAATGAGAGCAAAACGGGTAAACTGTACACATTCCCACCGCGGTTCCCTTTGATAGCCGTGTGTATCCGGGCTAGGACATAAAGGGGAGAAGGTTGCTGCCTCCGCTATAACCATACTAGTGTGTTGCATCAAGAAGCCTAAAAGGTAACCAAATGATGGATGAAAATACATGACAGACGAGAAATATTTTTGTGCAGCACTGTGAGTAGATGGTAGACGAAGGGAGGATTCTGTTGAGTGAACAGGAAAGATAAAACGAGCAAGCCAGTTAATAGAGCAAGTGAGTGAAAACTGAGAGAGTGAAAAAAAATCAGAAAGTGTGACATTTAACCAGAATGTGAGTGTGAAAATGACTTAACCAAACAGAAATAAAGACAGGGAAAAGTAGTGAACTGAAAACAACAGAGAATTCAAAGAGAGGGACTCCTTCTTACCTCTCCTCAGGCTTTTCTTTGTCAGAAGCAGCTGTGGTGGCAGCAGGTTGAGTCTCTCCTGGAGCTCCAGCAGAGGACCAGGATGCTCCTGCTTCGGGGGCCCTGAAGATAAAACACAAAGTCCCCACGTATCAAAAGGTGGCGTCTATTGACTGAATTTTTTGGGGGGTTTGTTTGCCCAGAAGACCACTGCATAGTGTTGTTTTCCCCCACATGTCTTCAGATAGAAAAAAGAAAATATTGTTTTTTTTGGCTTTTTACCTTTTTTTTTTTTAGGATAGGACAGTGGAAGAGAGACAGGGAAACTGGGGAGAGAGAATGGGGCTTGACATGCACCAAATAGAGAGAGGTGTTCAACCTGAGACCAATATTGTATATATTATATTTAAATACACTCTGTGTTTAAAACATACTACATACACGAGGATAAATCAGCCTTGTCTTATGAGAATAGGAGGAAAACCAAAAATTTTAACCGGGTATGTAGCTTTTTCAGTATTAGGTTTCAACACCAACCCACAATCAGGTGCAGGTGGTACACTTACCTCAATACCAAGGACAACAGGCTCCATAAATTAAATAATCTATTCCACTCTATCTTCCAAAAAGCCTCTCGAAAAGGACTGACTCTCAACAGCAGCCTGTGTTAACCTGAGAGGTAAGCATCAAGAGCTACTTTGATATATTTATCTCAAGATCTGATTTGTAAAGTCATAAAAAGACGTTTATGTCGACCCTTGGTATCATTGTGTCGAGGGTTCTTGTGCTCCATTAGGGAGGCTTAACAGGAAGATTATTGTTATATTATCAGGGCAATTTTTTTTAACTTTGACTGATTTTTAACACTAAGTTGTCAACTGTCTAAAATAAACAGACAGCATGAAACTCTGTGTGTAAAATCTTCTGTATTGCCTGTATCTGTGGAACTTAAAGGGAGAGGATTCAGATTGACTGATGCAAACAGTCATAAATAAAACATTAGGTTTGAATTCTGGAGGAATATTCATACACAGGCCAGTTGTTTGCTTTTCTTTTCAGAGGACAACCGAAAGTGAAATTGTGATTCAAACCTGAGAGATGCCAATAGAAGGTTTCCTATGGATACTATAGCTGTACTGTTAGTGCCACAGACATTAGGGATGGGTTAATGAACTTATTAAATGTCGTCAGCCTCTATTGTTAGCACCAGTATTACTAGTCAATCTAGTGTCTAAGCTGTAGGGCTGTGCTGTGTGTTAATGACTACTGCCATAATGCTTTAATGCTCTACTACCAAAATGTAGACAAGCACAGATGAGATAGCATCTTGTAGCGGTGTGGTTTGGAAGTATTTTGATGTAGAAAATGGAGATAAAGTTGAATTTTCATTCCATATCATGCGACAGCTTGTATTGGTATGACAATAAAAAACCTTGAATCCTTGAATGTAGGCTGTGACTGGTTAAACTGGCATAACTCGAATGAAGCCATGCAAAACAAACACAAGCATGTGGATGTTAACCTGCAAGGAGGGCTGGGGGCGTTTTTCTTTTTTGACGTTTTTCTGAGTGTTTTCTTACCTTTAAACTGGTTTGTTAGTCAGTTTAAATATCTACTAGAAAGCTAATCGCTAGCTATGAAGATCCCTAAATAATAGAGTGCCTTTCTTGTCCTCTGACCATTCAAACTGCTTTCACACTACATGTGGCATTCACCCTTTCTCACACTAGTGGCAAAGATTACTCTGCTAAGTGCCACCTGTACTGATGTTTTATTCACACACTGTTGTCTTTGCCCCAATGGAGCAACTCTGGGTTCAATGTCTTGTCCAAGGACAGTTCGGAACGTGGGCTGCTTCAGCTGGGATCTAACCACCGACCTTACGATTTAGGGACAACCCACTCTAACAAATAAACCTTTACACACCCAGCACAGTGGGTCACTGAAAACTTTTATGAGTATGACAAAGATATGAATTATATGTTATGGTCTTTAGTCACCTACTGGATATTTTGATGAGACATATTTGACAGGACTCACCTCCATCAAACCCCACAAAACACTAAACAAGTGAATATATCTTAGAAAATAGTGGTCTTGTTCCAGATTTTCATGTAGAATCTACGCCAAGGTGCAATTAATCTCTTCTGGAGGCTTATGGTGACCCAATTTATATAAATTTCTCTTCAATTTGTCATCCTTTGCATGTACATTTAATGCCCAAAGTAATGTATAAGACTTCAATATTTGTAAAGACAACCATAACTCTTGGCTCTTTTACCAAAAGCTTCATCTCTAATAGATATAGATGTGTGTTACCTTGGCTGGTGTCAGGGCCAGTGAGTCTTTGGGCGACCTAAAGGATGGAGGCAGGGGTCCTGGTAAAGGCAGAGTGGAGAGGAGGAGAGCTGGAGTCTAAGCCAGGCATCCCTCTGTGTTCCATGCCTGCCCCAGGGCCGGTGCTAATACAGTGCATAATGAGCAAATTGCTCCTAGCTGCCGCTCCCATAGAGACGTTAATAAAGGCAATTAGAGGGAGCAGCTGGGGAGGGGCTGGAGGTTGAGAGGATGTTGTGAATAGTGGTTACGTTGGCACCAATGGAAGAGAGAGAGCGAGGCGGCCTTAAGGGGGGGGAACATGGTAGGGGATCTTATGTGGACATAGGTGGAGGTGAACACACGGTACAGAGTTCATGCTTTCACTCCCCACTCTGTATCACTTCCTCCTTCCATTTGTTCCCCAGCCTCCCTCTCAGTTTGCTTGTCCATCCCCAGCGGTGGCTGTTCCGTTCGGGGCCTGGCCTGACTGTGGGTGATTTATAGCTCTGCAGCAGTGTGGGGCCACTGTGGTGCTCAGCTGCTCCACATCAGCATGGGGGGACAGTGCGCTGCAGTGCAGCAAATCCACTCATTAACCTGGGCCCAGGCACAACCACTGTCTGCCTGGGTCACAGCCAAGATAAGGGAGAGCAGAGTAGCCACAACACCTCAGCCACCTGCAGGTGAACCAAACCAGATACAACAGAACACCCAAAATACAATAAGAGTAAAAATGAAAAGAGTATATATACACCTTCTTATTTTAGCTTGCAGCGGATTCTAAAGAACAGTATATTCAAAATAAACAGATTCTGAAACGATGCTAGGATAAACTGATAGAGACAGTCAGTGAATGCCACACTGCTGCCCTAGAAACTTGCTAAATGTACCAGAGGTAAATCGATTCATCCCAAAATTGCTTTCACAATTAAAGCTAAGCCAAACCGAGGGAAATCGTTTGCCATTTCTCTTTGACAAAAATAGCATCAAGCTTTGAATTACTCATCCCTTGTTTTTACCCATCACAGGCCTAGCTAAGCTTCTGCTCTAAACATGATTAAATACAGTAAATGGGGACTCTTGTCAAAATGCACTGTATGTGAAAATCCTTCTCCAGATGTTTGGATTATTTGTTAAGTTGTTAATTGTATGAAGTGGTAAGTTGTGAAGCATACATTAAAATACATTGACTATCAGAAAACTGCAACTAGAGGTCACCCAGTTTATTATTTCAACCATCACCATCATCACATTATCTCACGCTGCTAGGTAAGTAGCAGGGAGAAATCCATCAACAGAAGTGAACCGCTGCTTCTCATTACTGCAGGAATTTCCCCCTGCAGCATCCAGGCTTCGATGATCCTGGCAAGGAGCTAACACACGGACGAGTGGGACTATCGACTGTCTTTCTACTGAAGAAAGAAGTGCAGTGGTGGGATTTTGATGTGTTTCTAGCCAAAAAGCCGGATCAAACCTACAGCCAAGCTGCCTGCCCAGCCACCTCGAGTTTGGGTGGGCAGGAAATAAACTCTGATCCACCATTTTATGAGGCACAGCTGTCAGACAGAGCGAAGCATGGAGGGCCAGAGGACGGGCAGCGGAGAGCAAGGAAAAAGTGGCCAACACATGTAACCTCGTTGGGAAGGACTCTGGGCAGCAGAACCACAGGGAAAAGCTGTATTTAGGGAGAAGAGGAGAAATGAGGCAAGACATCGAAAATGACGGAGATGATAAATCACGCCACAGTCCACAAAGAGTTATTGCATGATACTGCGTGAGTCAGGATGCATTTGTGTATGACCAGGCAGATTTTGCTGCAGCTTTTTCTGCAGGAAACAGACTTATTTTTGCCGTTTTCCACTTCCAGGTGCACTTTGAGCTCACCATGGTGCAGATTTCTAAAAGTGTCTGTAAGTAATACAGCAATTGCCATCCCCACTGGTTTTTTTTGGCCAGAACAGAAGCCGAATCCCTGGGTTCCAGGCCAAAGGTGCTGTGCTAACAGGTCTCCACCATCTCACATGCTAAGATTTATGAGTGAACAAAGCCAGGGCGACACCCTGTGACATATGGCGCAAGTCTTCATAAAGGGACAGCGGCTGCGGCTATAAGGGTAAACAAGATGAATATCTCCCCAATGTCAATACGATTTACACGGCCAACGCTCGGCCACCTGTCTCCCAAACAAATAAGAGCTGAGATTTACGACCTCCTCCTGCTCGCTCCTTCCGTCCTCCAACATGATGCCACATATGTGGGAAAACGAGAAAAAATACCCGCAGGGTTAAAAAAAGAAAGCTGGTACTTACATAAGTGATAAAGAGCCTTGTCTGAATAAACCTGAAACTTGGAGAAAACACTTGACACAAACATGCCTACACACACAGGTGGGCACACACCCACAGGGGTCAAAGAGGGAGAGGAATCACATTGTCCTCTGTCAGGCTGTGAAGTGGATTTGTTTTTTTTTTATTTTACGGCTCTTTTCAGCTGATGGAGGAGGGAGAAGGGGACAGTGAATGAGGAAAAGTCTATTTCAAGGTGAATCTGTAGACATGACACAGCAGAGTGTCTAACATCTGCAGCATAACCCAATAATTCATCCCTCACACATCAGCATTCAAGACAAGGCATGGGCTGGAAACAACAAAAAGGACCAAGGACTTAGAAGACAGAGTGAGGACGGAAAGGAAAAGCCAGATGGAGGCAAGGCAAGGAAATATTGAAGCTATTTCCATCTTCTTACTGGTACAAAAGAAAGAGAAAGAAGTACAAATAATACATATTTGACTGATGGTATAAACAGTAGTGGGGGCTTGCTTCATTAAGATTAATCCCAGGATACTAAACATGTTATTTTGGGGCACAAGATGCTTATTGTATACAATTTATGTCATTAAAATAATCAAAAATCTTCTATGTTTATGAAGACTAAATGGTTTTTGCTTGATAAATACTCTTTTTACCAGCTACCTTCACCCAACATTAATCTGTGGCATAACCACACAGTGAAGCTGCATAAAACTGCCACTAAATAATCCATATTTGAGTAAAGACTGTATCCAACTAGTCAACCCTCAACAAAGTCAGGCTGCTTTTCCAATTTAATAACCTCCTGGGGAACAGGAAGCAAGATTTAAGAGTCAACATTTTCAGGATGGTTACTGGAGTGTGCTGCATGTTTGTATGGAAGGATTCACTCTTCATTTTATTCAGCTACAGTGTGACCGTAACAGGCAGCTTAATCTAAATAGCTAATACTTGACTTTGAGATTAATCCCCATACTATCACAGATACTGGCTTTTGAACTGTGCGCTAAAAACAAGCTTGGTGGGCACTCTCCGCTGTGGAACAGAGGAAGCAGCATCCATAATTTCCAAAAAGAATATCAAATTTTGATTTGTCAGATCATAGGATAGTTTTACACTTAGCCTCAGTCCATCTTAGATGAGCTCCAGGCCAGAGAAAGCGCCACCGTTTCTAGATCATGTTTATAAATAGTTTTGTCTTTGCATATTTCTGTTTTAACCACCATGTGTGGATGCAGCAACAAACTGTATTCACAGACAATGGGTTTTGGAAGTAATTTTGAGCCAATGCAGTGACTTCCACGACAGAGGCATGCCTGTCTTTAGTGTGGCCTGAGGACCTGAAGATCACGGTCATTATCCAAATCAGTTGGAAGATGTTCCTTTATGTGTTTTTTTTTCCAGCATTACACAACTTTTCAAGTGTTTTGTTGTCTTTGTCCAAGCGGCAACCTCCGGTCTCAAACTATGAAGCCCATGCGGAAGTGTTTTAACTGCAATTCATTGAGCATCCGCTTGAGGCTGGCTGCAGAAACACCGGAAACCACATAGACACCAATTCAAAAAAGACCATCTTTACAGCATTAATAAATATGTTTACAGCCTGGTTAAAAAAAAACGGCTTGGCCCTACGTAGCTCATTTTAGATAGATAAAAGATATTAAGATTACGAGTTTTTGCTCAAATAAGGAAATGACTGACTTGACTCCCGGACGGGAACACATAGCGGTTGGCTAGGAGGCTCAAACTCCGCCTCTTTACGTCACACTATGCCTGGTTGAGTACCACACTTCCAATATGGCTGCCGCCGCCGATTGGCTCCAAAACAGCGCTCAGGAACTGAAGGGTGACGTCACGGATACTACGACCATTATTTATACAGTCTATGTCTTTGCCCCCACTATTTTGAAATACACACATTTAAAATTAGCATATACATTTACATAAAACTACAACGATTCGACATTTGTTAACTTGTCTTTGCCCTTTCTCAATTAAATATAGGGTTTAAGTAATGTTAAAAAATCTTATTTATCAACATTTTATACAACATCCAACATTTTGTAAAATTGGGGTTGTACACATTATAATTATAATGCAGCCATGAAAAATATAAAATGGAACATACAGTAAAAAAATATCTGCCTTGTAGCCTAACCTGTTGTTTGACAACCACATCTATGACTTTCAGTGACATATATCAGTCATGAATGAAGTCCAACAATGTGACAACTTGGTTAGAATATCAGGCAAAATGCAAGAAGCAGGAAACAGTTAATTACAACACAGCCAAATCAAACACTAGGGATTGGTGAGGCAGTTTATCTGTGATGTTCTTTTTACTTGATTCTCAAACTAACTGTGGATGTCAAAATGATGGTTCTATTTGCTTATCCTCCATTAACTGCATCTTCAGTGGTGCACAGTAACATATTAATATAAAACTTTGTCATAGAGGAGCACTCACCTGGAATTGCTCCCTGAGCTGTGGCTGCCTTTCAGCGGTGCATGGTCACTCCTCTCTGTAGAAGTCTCTGAGGCCGAGGCTGACGATGACTGGGACGACACAGACTCATTGCTGCCCATTGAAGTCTCATCTGTAGCTAAGTTGGAACCATCTCCCACTGCTGATACTAAGATAAGAGAAAAATACAATTTCTTTTAATTAACCAGATCTTTACATTAATTATATTCTACAGTTAGGTTTCAGCCTTTTCCAGATTTCTGATGATAGCTTGCTTGACAAACCAGCTGAATAATTCATCAATACATAAGGCAACGCTGCATCGACAGAGGACTTTAAAATCAAACTGCTGTCAAAACAGGCGAGACTTACAGCCAAGTTTGTATTGTTCATAATTGTACACTGCTTCAGTTATATACAGAAACCTAGAAAACACAAGGGAGCCTGCAGCTATTTCATTTCAATTTTACTGTCAAGTAAAGATCATACTTTTGGGAGAAAGGAGAGGAGCAGAAGCCAGTGTCAAAATGTAGTTTTTCTTCTGGAACATTTTTTTCTGTTCTCCCCAGAAAACACATATCAAAGCTCTTAAACCAGAAGACAACCTCTGATTGGGATGGACCCTTTACGTGCTCAGACTGTAACTTTACCATTACTTGATGTTATATTAATCATTTTTACATTCTACATGAATTATGTATTGTACCATAATATTACTGGCCTGATGAACTTGGAGCTGAAAACTTAAAGATATCTTCTTTTCTCTGGCGCCCCCTCTGGTAATACTTGTTAAAGCTGCTGTTGGTAGGAATGGTGTAAAAATTTTTCCTTTTTTCTGCTGGGTTTGGAGACAAGGTCATAATACCCATTGGTACTCATCTGTAAGTGAAGTAATTTGAGATTATGGCAAAATCTCTGTGTTTTCCAATGCCTTTTTATCAAGCAATGTTATTATTCGTCTCTTTCCCGTTCACGGACCAATCAGAGCTACTCCTCGGCCCTCTGTCCTGATTGGTCGAGTGGCGGCCCCACTACGTCACCCTGATTGGCTAGGATGCCACTACTTCCTCATAGAACGCGCACACCGATCTTTTGTGGGCGGGGTTACGGGTGGTGAGAGGAAATCTGGTGGGGACGTGTAGTGTTGACATTCGAAATCTCTCACCAAACTGATGTTTATATCAGGACTACCAGCAGCAGCTTTAAGTGCAGAGTAGTTTTTAGTTTTATGGTTACTAAACCTCTCTTATAAGAGTACCTAATAATACACTCTGTGCAACACCAGACAGCTATCAATCCAAATGTGATTATTATTGATTACATATGATCCCAGCTTAGTATCAACATAGCTGGAACTTCAATTCTCATGGATCATTAGAGAAGATGACCGCTGTCACATTCTCAAGGGTACAACAGTTAGTTGAGATTGATGTAAACCATGCATATGAGTGGCTTTAACACGGCCGTGTACCAGCCTTTAATTAATACTTAACTCTTCTTGGTTTTGTGAGTTTTAAAGTGAAGGTAGCTTTTGCTTAAAAGGTCACATCTGTCAGGTTTTACGTGAGCATCTCAATCATTCAAAGGTACGTCTGTATCTACTTTGTTGATATCTACCTTGTGCGCTTTACATAAGCACACTAGACAATCTGAAGTACATGTAATTTATATTTTTACGATAAAAATGTATAAAGTTATACAGTGAAGTCGCTCTTAATCATGAACCTGCTGAAAATCATCACCTGAACCTGCTGCTCCACACGGCGTGACACGTCCTCAGGGGTATACAACACATACTGTGTCATAAGAGGACTCAAATACTGTAACACGTTGTTATCTTTTCCACTTCATCATCCTTAAAATCGCTTTTACCCGCTGAGACAAAGTGCTTTAAATACCATTATGTGAGACTTGTATAAAGGACACAAAACTTTAAAAAAGGATTATGCCTTTCATCCCAGATATTAAAATACCCCGGGGTAAGAGCTGGTGCGAGGGAGGTTAAAGGAGGCAATCTGGTAAGCAGATTTAGATTTCCTTTGTATTGTGGAAGAGGGAAGAGATTTGACTGGCCAGGGATCAGAGGAGGAGTTAGGGTCACTAGTTCAGGTGATCAGCTCACCTTTTTTTTCTGAGAACATGGAGGTGAATTTGAAACATTTTAAAGCAAACACACAACGTCATAGATGCAAAATCCGTCCTCACAGTATTGCTGTAAAAGGAGGCGACTGAGTTCAGTGTGTCATCTTTACACACTGCTATGGTCCATAGTGGTCACTAGGCAACAGTGAGTGAATGAATTCAGATTCCAGTGGTAATACAATTAGTTGGTAGTTTAGATATGGCAAGCTAAAAAGTACAGTTAATCAGTTTTGATGCAACAGCCCTGCCTTGTACCTGGGGATTTAAATCACTTAAATGTTCAGTTCCGTATTCAATTCAAAGTCCTCCTGTTAACAATCAAGACCATCCACAACCCCCCCCCCCCCCCCCCCCCCCCCCCCCCCCCCCCCCCCATATATGTCCAACCTCCTCCATGTTCCCGCTCCCTCCCGCTCCCTCAGATCCTCTTCCTCCATACACCTGTCTGTCCCCTCTGCCCATCTCACCACTATGGGGAGCAGAGCATTCAGCCGCTCTGCTCCCCGTCTCTGGAATTCACTACCACCTCAACTCAGAAACAGATTCTTTCCCCCATTTCAAATCACATCTTAAAGCTGGGGTTGGTAATCAGATTAAAATGATCTTTATGTCCTGATGGCAATCAATACATAATATGTTCCTAAAAAAGAGTGAAAAAAAACTGCTATCTACAGCCGGAGTAAACATGGGAAAACACTAACCAAACACCGTTTTTTGGCTCCCCAAATTTTAAACCAATCATATCCCGTCCAGCCGTTCTGCCCTCCTCCTGCGCGTACATTTCCCCGGCGTGCACTCCTCCCTGTCTCCTGCCTCTACTTCCCCTGACTCTATTTACTGCCCCTCTCGCTCGTCCTCGGGCCTGTACCCTCTGACCTGATGAGGTGCTTTGCTCAGGACTGTAGTCCGGATCAGAGTCTAAAAAGCTCTTACCAACAAGCAGAATAATTAATGACGTTCAGTAAGTCCTACAGAAAATATATATTTATTGTAGCGTCCGTCCGGACGCTGTAGTGATGATGAGCCGATTCGTGAACACGTTGAGCTTTAATAACCGGTCACTGTCGGCCGTGATCACGCCAACCAACAAAGCAACAATCAATGTTTAAATGAATGAAAAACTTCTCCTCTCCTCTCCTCTCTCCCACTGCACACTCTACACCTCTCCTGATGCCTTCACTGACCGTCAACACTGTAGGAATTAAGAACATCTACACTGAACACGTTTAACAAACAGTAGAGCTGTTACAGTTTTATATGTGTTATAACTTTTCTCCTGATATCGTGTCACCGGTACAACTGGATAATGCTAGCATGATAGTTGTTAGTACTAACAGCAGCCATGTTTGTTTGTGTTTTTAACTTTCACTATGATAATGTTTTTGTGAGGACCGGTTTTGAATCAGTCACGATCATATGGTCGAGAATGAGCGGCGCTCGTGCATGTGAGCGGGGGGGCGTCGTTTTGGAGGAGCTCCGAGGAAGGAGGGGAGGGGTTAGACGGAGTCATGAGGAAAAGCTACATTCAAATTCATGCTGGTTTTCCGAGACTACCAACCCTAGCTTTAAAACACATCTATTTAAAACTGCCTACTCTGTCTGACGGCAATTGCTCTGTCATTTTTTATTGTTTTTATTTTCTTTCCACTTTGTTAGTTTATATAGTTTCTATTCATTTTGATTTATATTTTGGTTTCCTTTAATGTATAAATCATGTATGTAAATCTGTACGGTGTCCTTGAGTGCAGAGAAAGGCGCCTTTAAATAACATGTATTATCATTATTATTTGGTTTGAACTGTTCTAGAAGGTCAACAGGATGATCATTCTGGACTGATCACACACTGCCTCCCATTAGTAGCATCATGAAGGGCACTATGGGTGACAAAATAAATACTTTCAGATGACAGTTTTGTAAAACTCAAAGTGAAAGAAACTTTAAATGAGCAGATAAGGTTTGATAAAATACAGTTGAATACATTTTTTTCTGTGAGACAAGCTTATTCATCAGCTACCTAGGTTCATCCTGGAAAGTAGCATGAATGACATGGAGGTTCTTTATGAATCAACCGCTAGAAATAACAACTTCAGGCTGAAAAAGGCTGAAAAAATCCACACCTTTCTTAACTTTTGTAAAAGAAAATATACGCTAACAGTAACTACAAATGTGTAATATAGCTTACGTATTACATGATAATGATGAGATGAGATGTGTCTGATCCAACTGACTGACAGGGAAGACAAAAAAATGGAGAGGAATTTATAATTAAAAAAAAAAAAAAAAAATCTGATGACGGTTAAATGGGGCAGATAGAAAATGGGAGTACACTCAAACATGCACACCCTATGAACATGCACCAGTTAGGGGGCTGCACATGTACAAGCACCCCAAGCAGCTGGGGGGGGGGGGTTATGCCTTTCTCAAGGAAACCTGGGTAGTGCAAAGAAAGTTAAATAGCACCAGCACAATTCCCATACTTGGTCTGTGACAGGACTTCAGCAGGTGACCCTCAAGTTCCCAGAGTGCAATCTGATTTCAGATTATTAACTTGTTTCCTGTACATGCAAAGGCTAGAAAGGAAGGCATGCTAACTGTTAGGCCCTCAGCATCAGGAGGAGGGACACATATTCAAGAAGCATTTGATTGGACACAAACTTTATTCAGCACCTCAAAGCAGGATAAGTCAGCTACATTTCTTTTATATTTCCGAGCAAGGACAAACTCTAAATATCTTTCAGAATACTAAGAAAATTATATTCTTGGTTCATTGATGTCCACATAATAGCATACAGGTGACATCAGTGATAAAAAATAAATATACTTTAAATCCATATGAACTTTAAACATCTGCTACAGAGGTGTGAGAGCATACAGATGTGTAGTTGTCTTACCATTCTGAATGTCTAGGGCTTGTGGGTTGTAGACAGCCAGGGGCCGGTTCTGCCGACTCAGCTTCTTGGACTGCCTTGTGGGGGCGGAGAATACTGGGGCAGCAGGTGAAAGAGGGCACGACTCGGGAGCATCTGCAAAGATCTGAATACACAATGTGTGTGAGTCTCTACCAAAACCAAGAGCACAGTGCAGAAACTTAGAGAGAGCTAAGCAGCAGCAGCAGCAGCAGCATGTCCTCAGCTGACCTTACTTAGGGAACGGGTTTTAAAAAGCTTTATATGGTGGTAGATGAATGGAAAAGGCCATTTGCAGGCACAGCATGTGCTCCGAGGGAGAGCAGAGCAGCTCATTGATTGGACTCTAAAATCTGCATGTGAGAAGATTTAGTCGGAGCCAAAATAAACAAAAACAGCTCCACATGTAACGCAATCGCATCGCATCCAGAAATCTTGGGGTCTAAGTTAAGGTGACATTCCTCCTCAGAGAAAATGACCCACTCTTTAAAGTGTGGAGAGTAAAATAAACAGGGTTTGGACTGGAGGAGGGCTGGCCAACTTTCGCAGCCTGTTTACACCGGGCCGTGTTTACATATAAACTTCAGATGTAGAGTTAAAAGAGAATAGGGCTGCAGAGGAGGAGGAAGTCTCAGCAGAGCCTCAGAAAGGATCACAGACGTGGAGAGGAGGGAGGTAGGGGAGGAGGGAGGTAGGGGAGGAGAGAGAGAGAGAGAGAGAGAGAGAGAGAGAGAAAAGTGGCAGAGAAAGTGAGAGAGTGTGAACGGGAGAGGAAGACACAGAGGAGGGGGCATGAGAGAGAGAGAGAGAGCGAGAGAGAGAGAAAGTTTTCTAGGAGAGAGCAGATAGAAAAAGTGAGAAATCTGATATGGCTGAGAGTTTTCTGCTGCCTGGCTCTCTCCCTCTCGCCTCTCTCTGCAGATGGAGGTGAATGTAAAACAGAGTCTACTGTTGGTATCTGGGGGTATCAACAGTCTAGAGTGGGACTAAGCTGTGAGGGAAGTTAATGCCTGTCTGTCTGCTCAACTTTTCCCCTGCTCTAACAGGCTGTACTTTTCAAAAATGCTCTTGCTGCATTCTAACACCACATCCTTTATCACCTGGACGGTGTTAGATACTTCTGGGTAGTCTCAGACTCGCAGTATACACTGTGTATGTGCGGCGGCTGCTGCTGCTGGTGTTGTTTTAGCACATTTGTGTATCCTGTTGGTGCTCATCAGGCATCTGTATTCTCTCACACCCCATTTTAGATTTGTGAGCATGCGGTGGAGATGTTCATCATCTTTTCATTAAATGAAAAATAATCACTAAAAGCTTCTGGTTTCATCTGATTCTACACAGAGTGCAGCTCTGCTCCAAACAGATTAAAAAACTAATCTCAACCCTTTCTCCCTTTTGACACAGACAATTATTCCCCTTTGAGGATTGGCACTGATTAATGACATTCTGAGGAGATTACATGATCCCATGACCTACAGGTTATAAAAAATAGTCACAACCTAAATAAATGTATTTAGGTAGACAAAGGACCTTCTAAATATAATAAGATGTATGTGATAATCTGCAGAATTATAAACCTAGTGAAAATAAGGAGAAAATCTTATGTTTCTCACTGGTAAGAGCACTTAGGGCTCCCCCTACTGGCCGGACTAAGAAACTCTGGATATTAAAGTGCAGCTTACACCTCTCTCTACATTAATAATAAGTAAGGGACAGTTGTGCTCTCCAAAGGATTGGGTTGGTGCAAATCTAATTATCCAGGACCTTTATTTCTGCACATAAAAGCAAACAATAAATACAACACACATGCATCCAAACATACCACTAAAAGTCAGTCATTTAGCAGGATGCATTTTGAATATTAACCAAACTGACTTTCAGGTGGATAAGATGAAATTTTCATGTGAATGTACACAACTCTTACAAGCCTCAACAGACAGGACCAGAAGAGGAGGGCATCCTATCCTCTTTAATTGAGGTGCGGCATAATGTGTGCTCTATGCTGCCAGTAGAAACTGCCAAATGGAAACTTAAGAGCAAAACACAAACCCCCAAACAACAGCAAGAAGGTGCACAGTGCCAAAAGACCAGCACATATAAACACAAGTTGTTGTTTTTTTGCTTGACTTGCACATTTATTATCCTTCAGTATTAAGTGAGTACATGCAGCAGACAGGTTGGTAAACACAAAGGTGCTGTTTGCAGCAAAATGATGTCATGTCACCTTATTCTGATTTCATCCCACACTGTGATTGGACCATGTGGGGGCTAGGTTGCCTTACTTTCAATAAATATAGTTCCAGACGACATATGGAAACACTATTCTCAAACTGCACTGATACAATAAATCATATAAGTACAGGCTGTGCAGTAAAGATTTGACCAATCAAAACCTGAAAAAATAGATACAACTAAAAGATCCTACACACTACTCTCTAAGATATAGAACTCATTGCTTCCACCCAAAATTGTGATAATATACTATATTCCCTGTTTTGCATGAGTGGTTATTTCAAAGTGTTTCAATCTTGATAGACTAGTCACTCCTGACTTGTGTGTCTCTAGTGTTACCTTCTCATTGTGTTCGATGAGGATCTCTACCACGATGTTCTGGAACTTGAGATCCATTATGGCGGCGACGGTCTCCTCCTGCGGCCTCATTAATGTGGGGCCGAACACCACGCCCAGGTTGGCCACGGTCATAAGATTCTGTTTACTGTGCGAAGCCACACTGAGGATGACATAAAAATCACATCATACGCATCAACACAACTTCACTAAAATTTGTGACTTTTTTTAGTGAACAGACGGGTGAGAACAGAAACCCCAATCTTGATGTTGTGTTAAATATTTAACCAACAACCACTGAACTCTTGACTGAAAAATAGAATGAATATGATGAAAGAAACAGTGCAAAACTGTATTACTGTAACTGTAATGTAATGAGCAGCATCCCCATACTAACAATTTAGAGGAGGTTTTGAAACATCTTGTTTTAGGCTCAAGTGAAATCTTAGATAACTTAAGCAATATCTTATTTATCAATTTTAAGGTATTATTTGGTAAATCTTTCATTTGATAAGATTTTTATTGCTCTTGTGACGTTAAGAGAGAACTGCTTTAGGCAAAGCAGCCTAATGCAGCTAAATTGAAATGATAGCAACCTTTGAGTAAGTGTTGATTTCCCTTTAATGAAGTTAGAAGCAAGCGAGTACAGTTCAAAACAGTCCAAAATATCCCAAACAGATGATGAGAGTTTGCAGTATTGAAGGATAGCTTTGAGCTTTCCATCTTTCTGTCTGACTTGCTAAATACATCTATATTTATATTTCAGACATCACAGAGGCAACAAAAGTTGGGATTACAGAGTGTGGGAAACAAAAACTTGAATGGGGTATTTTAGCATATATTAAGACATTTTATAATTCTACCAATGGCAGTAAGTAGAAGAAAATCCTAACAAGTAATCCTAATTCCAAACATTGACTTTTCTGCCTGTACAGTTTGGTCCCTTCACTACATTTAACTGTAAAAATAACTGAGAGCATCTAGACGTCTTGGAGATCAATAATAAGGCATTTCTCATTAGCCGCAACGAGAACTGTGATCATCTGTAGCAGTGAGTATTTTATCAACATGCTAAGGAGGACTTGACAATGAGGAGATATAAGGTTATCACATGTATCAGTTTGGTAATCACATGTTAAATAACAGAAAGAAACAAAAAAGTGCAGATAGAGACCTTGATTAAAGAAAAAGTTGTACGGACAGGTGAAGAGATTTCACACTGAAACTGTGGTGATATGCAGTGTGTCTGCAGAGAGACAGTTTAAATAGCTTCAAAGGATGCCTTTGAAGACAAAAACATTGGTGACAACTCACATTTATAACATCTCTGAAACCATTTCAGATAGCAGTGTGAAATTCTGGCTCTGCTTCCTTCCCCTGCAGGACATGCACACACGCCAACTTCAGAAAAATATTCGAGTCTCTCCAGTCTGGAGAATTTCACGCTGGATAATCCAAATTCAATTTCAATAGCGCTGCCTTTTTACCAGAGCCTGATTCTGCAGCGGGTTTCTATGAAATAAGATCCACCAGACTTTCACTGCCTCAGGGAAGAGGGATTATTTACTTATCTTCAATTTGCTCATATTTAGTTTATAAAAAGCTTGCTGAGGTAAAACCTTGTAATGTTAGCTAACATTATTTCTAAAATCTTTCTCCCTATCTAATCTCACAAATGGAGTGATGCACAATAGTGCTCCATCCAGGGGTGTATGGAGTCATCTCAAGAGAGGGCTTAATTTGAGAGGTCCATTTCATTTCATTTCAGTGGTGGGCTGTATGACAGCATGCTGAACAGGTACGGTACGCTGCACAATCCTCCTTCAACAGCTTTAAATGTAAACCAGAATGACCTCAGAAAAAGCAAAAAGGAATGTTAATACGCTAGCAGCATCAATTTTCTTACCCAGCAGTCAGTGAGTAGACAGAGAGGAGATAGAGTGACAGCAGGGAAGGGGGAGTGAAGAGAGTGGGAGTGAGGAAGAGAGAGAAAAAGCATGTGGAGTGAGAATGAGGAGACAGACAGGAAGAGCAGAAGAGAGAGAGAGAGAGAACTGAGAGGGAGAGGGGGCGGAGATTGGGTGAACTATGACCAAGGAACTATGAACACTCACTTGGCCAGATGCTTCATAAGCAGCCCGAGGACTTGTCGATTCCTCTCCGGTAGTTTGTGGACCAGGCAGTGGACGGCTTGGATGCGAGACTCTGGACTACCGCCCTCTGTTCAAACGCAGAAGCAGCCGTGCACTCACATTAGACTACAAGGATATCTATGTGCTGCTCAGGTGGCAAAGAGCCAACGCAGCTATACAACTTTAGCAAACAGCACATTTAAAAGGTTTAATCATACAAAACACAGACCATTGATTTGACTCATGTACAATCAGAGCTTAAGGTAAAAAATACAACACAGAAAGGGATTAAATGAAGATTTAGATCCTCCATCAGTTCAAAGGTCCTAAAAACTATTTTGATACAATGTTGAAAATTAAAGTTTAATGGACCTTTAAAAGACAGGATGAATGAGTGAGGCTATCACCCTGAAGTAAAAGGTTAAGAGGAGGATACATTCCAGTTTAGGTACGTGAAGAAGAGTTGTGATAGTGATGTATGGTAGTAAGCCTCCCAGTATTTGGCAGCAGGGACCACTATGCTGGCGAAGGAGATAGCTTTACGTTACTGTCGCTACCGTATAAAAGGGTTGTGTTAAAACCCCCCCAGATCATCTCTTAAACATTTCCTCACACATGGGCATCTGACCGCCCACGCACAGACACACACACAGACACACAAAATATCATTACTATGGGAACGACAAGGATTTAAACACGGAAAAAGCCTCTTATGGATGCTGTCATCCATCAAAAAAATATTCATTGCTAATCCATTTTTTCCCCCTCGTTATGAGGGCATTGCGAGCGCCTGATAAAAATGTCAACCTGATCCAATTATAGCACTTGTTGTAATAAGATTCAAGTTTGGCTCGCTTTGAAAACATTTCATACACAAATGAGGTTATGTGGGCGGCGAAAAAAAAGCATCTAGTTGCTGTTCAAGGTCACTAGTAGGAACCTTAAGGGCAGGAGAATGATGGCATATTTGTCACTTTTTAACCTTTTAACTTCCAATCTCGCCACATATTTTTAAAAGCTGATAGAAAATTGGCAACATTTACAAGGTGTTGTATAACAGGCTCAAATAAACACATTTTCCTTACATTGTCGAAAAGAGCATGGTTTTGTTCAGCTGGATTCACTGGAAGCTAACCAAAAATACATCAACATGTCTACATCAAAATAACAGGATAATCAACAAACTGGGACTAACCACTGTCAAGTGTTCGGAATATGATAGCAACTAGAGATACATCTTATGACGTAGACACTTCATCTATTGCACAACAGTATTGATAACTATAACCTACTTTTGGGAAAAGTTAAGGTGCATTTTCGACCAAGAGTTCCAGGGTCTTTTAGCCCCCAGAATAACTTTACCCTGAACTAAAAGGTTCCTGTGCCCCCATTGTTGTCTGCGTTTCGACTGCAGGCTGAGGTCCTGGGTAGATTGTGCAAATCAGGCGAGTGACGTATGGAGAAAAAAAATTATATTAAATAATATTTTGAAATCTTAATAAAAACTAAACAAGAATGCATTTACAAGAACTCCCTCTGTGTTTCAACAACTGTGTAAACTCCACAAACACCGCAACATTCAACCAAAAGTCCCAGGACCTTTAAAAAGTACTACCCCCCAAGCAGGGGCTTTTCAGGGGGGAGATTATCTACCCCTGAACCAAATTTAGACCCTGGTTCCTCTGGTCGAAACGCACGTAGTTCAGGGTAAAGCTCCTAGTTCGGGGGTAAAGTTCCTGCAGTTGAAAAACACCTTAACTTGCTGTGTACTTACATCCTAGGGGTGATGGAGGTAAGTTTAATCTATTGTCAAGATTATGTATTGCACAGGTTAACATCTGATTTAAGAAACCCAGAAGAGCACTTATCCCCGTTCTAAGATAGCTGGATGTGCAACCTGGGGCACTTCAGTAGAAACCAAGATAATATGGGTGTGTTCACATGCAGGCAGTTTCGGCTGAAACAGGTGCAACCCAAATATTTCAACATTAACATATTAATATAACATTATAGTCATTATGGCCTTCAGAAAAAAATGTTTTGGGAGGTGGGGTAGTGCACTATAGGCCCCTGTGGCGCAGCCTAAGCTTTTGTCCTTAATGGCATTTTTCCCCCCTTACATTACTTTTACTTTTATACTTAAAGTTGTTTTGAAACCAGTACTTTGACACTTTTACTTGAGTAACAAGCTTGAGTTGATACTTCAACTTCTACAGAAGTCTTTTTAAACCCTAGTATCTATACTTCTACTTGAGTAATGAATGTGAATAATTTGGACACCTTTGGTGGTGATGAGTGAGGGCCTGTGTCCATTTATAGCATTGTTTTGCTTGCAGCGCCTATTTTGAATACAAAACCAATGCAGCTCAGCATTTCCAGTGCTCAGCATCCTCAGAACAAATACGTCCTCCGTATCAGTTGTTTTTTGGAGCCGGCTCACAGCGTTCTCAGTTGAAAATACTTGAACTTTTAGATCACAGCTGCACTCTTCAATGTCACTTCTCCCTCAAGAACGAGCATGACTTTTTATATTAACTTTCTCAACAACAATAATGGAGAAGAAATTAACCTAAGTGAGGTCTGTAGATGCCAGGACAAATATTTTTGTCATTTTTTTTACATTTTATTTGTACTAGCAGTAATGGACAAAAGCCCTTATGCATGTTAACGTCATATTGTAGTTTAACAAGTCTTTAACAGACCTTTTTCTGGTTTTAAGGAAATCTGGTTATGCTGTTGATAGCACTCTGATAAAGAAAAGAGCACTGTTAATTTTAACACCTTAATCCAGTTTCTGATTGTGCTTTGTTGATACAGAACTTACTGAGATGGTGAGAAAACAAAACCTAACAGCAAAAAGATGATACTGTCAAGATGAAGTATGAAGCATCGTGCATAACCAGGTTCTCATATTCTATGCAAACATCCTCTCCAGATAAGATAAAAACCAGAATGAGGTTTAACACTGGGATACTAATGAGCATGTAAACAGTGTCTGTGTCAGTCTGACAAAACACATGGATACTGTTGTTTGCAGTACTCAGATTAAGAGGTGGTATAAGAGGTGGTCAAACTTACTTGCAGGGCTAATAAACTCTTTGTAAAGTCCATAGGTCATCAGTGGCTCAGGCAGGCTCCTTCAGAGAGAGAGGGAGAGAAAGAGAGGGAAGGGTGGAGGAGTGGAGGGGTGGAGAAGTGAGAGTTGAAGTGAGCGAGGGGGGACAGAAATAGCCTGCACACTGTTTTATAGGGTCTGCACACAGCAATGATTAATGTGGCTGAGCCAGGGGATGGAATTAGATGGTGCACGCATTGAGATAACCAAGTTCATCTGAAGGTACTTTCACACTGCAGCTGGCCAGTGGCCAAAGGTGCTTAGCCTCAGAGGAAACTGAGACTGACCCTGCTTTATTCCAGCAGGCTGGACACAATGTAAAAGACAAGTCGGAGCAGCACTCAGCATGGTTTTACATAGAATAACAAGAGGGATATGCCATTGTAGCTTGTAAAGTCTAGAAACTTTAGTGCCTTTCCTTTGAGTCCTGCAGCTTCTCACTCATTATGTCAAAATGCTTTGTGGAGGGTCAAAGCTTCAAACCCAGCGCATCAGAAGAAAATGGAGTTAACTAATGTTATGTACATTGTGAAATCATATTTACTGATACATAAGGGCCTTTTTCTCATTCTTTTATACACCATCAACTATTCAAGTTTAGATTATGAAATTTAAGAAAGAGAGAAATCAAATGGAATATCAGGACCCTTCTCCTCTTTGTCCTCAGGGGTAGAATGAATCAGAAGGTCTAAAACCCAGCTCTTATTGTAATTTAGGACTGAATATTAAATGCTGTTGAATGTTGAACTATATTGTTGAAGTGAGTTATTTGTTGTTATTAGCTGTGGCTACATTATCTTTAAAAAAAAAACAACAACAAAAAAGAAAACCTGGCACTTTTTCTGGCACTAGATGGCAGATCCTGTGGCCAATCAACTTGAAGCACTTTGTCGCACTTACTAAGGTTTTGTCCTCCAGTCTAAATTCATGCTTGTGCTGTACATCGCTTTGGACAAAAGCATCTGCTACATGAAATTGTAGAATTGTAAAATATCAGTAGCCAGCTAGGTGCTAACAGGTGCTAACAGGTGCTGACAATTACTACAAAAAAGATGCAAATATTTTGAGATTTTTACTTAAGCTCCTGTGAGGAGTTATAAGCTGGCGATGAAACAGACTGACATTACTACTGATGTCTCTTAGTGACCTAAAAAAGGAAACACAATTGTTAAAAAAAGAGTGACTACTTTCTATGTTATTATTCTAAAAGTCTGAAACCATGGGTGGGGGCGGGAACAGGCGACAGACCAAGTTATTAACAGCATGCTACCAATACTGCCTTTTTACCCCATGGCAAAGACTCTCGATGAGCAATACATTTGACCTTTCATATAGAGAAGGATGAAATAACAGGTGTTCAGGACGAAATCAGCAAAGACTTGTTTGTCCACAGGGGGGCGCAAAAAACGTCAACGCCAAATGTTCCTCATAGTAGCTTTAATTTGACATCAGTCTTATAACGATGATTAAATTGTGTAAATGAGCAGATAAATCCAACCTTTTTGAGGCGCAATGACACTGATATACTTAGTTTTACCTGCTTGCGATATTGTTATTGTTTATACAAAGAACAAAATAAAGAAGCTCAAAAATAAAAAAAGCCAAAATTAATATGTTGTTACTTGAAGGTTACCAAAAAATATTTACACTTTACAACTAAACAAAAGTTAAACTTTGATCTTAGCCCGCACAATATGTCACTGTAAACCTGAGAGCAGATGATGAATGTGGAGCAGGCATACAGTAAGAGACATGACCTTCCACAGAGTTAATTATCCTAAGGCACTTAACATAATTAACTCCCTTTTAGAGAAGGTTGTTGAGGAGTTTTCAATGGATGGAATATTTCATATTCAAATGAAATATTCATCGGGAAAAAAAAAAAATTATATATAAAAAACATCTTTCATCAAAAACTGGGTTTGGGCTGAGGTCTGGAGTGGATCTGCAGAGCCAGTGTGGTTTATTGGCTCAGAAGATGAATCAAATGATCAGTTGTACGCCAAGCACAAGCTTCTGTACACTAGTATAATTTTGTTCCGTGTTTGATTAAATCAATAAAACAGTTTATCAAATCACATCTCAAATTGCGTTTAGGGATTCACATTACTCGAAACATCAACTAAATGTCTTTGTTTGGACGATAAGAGTGACATTATTTCAACACAGATTTAAGACATTATATGCAAATCAGAAATGCAATCATTGCAGCTGTTTACAATTGCTGCCAGTGTTTTTTTCCCATTTCTAATTAATTGGCCGATTTAAACATTGAACTCTTCTGTGAAGTCAAACAGTCCACAAAAGTGTTAGCTTGTTTATTGAGTCAAGAATCCTCAACTCAATAATATTCAGATTATAACCAAATATGACCAAGTGGAGAATTGATGATGTACAAAAAACATACATGTAAGCTGTTTTTGTGTAAATAGAAAAGAAAAACAACATAATCTGTTCATTATTGAAAATCGAATGGACTTCTAATTCCAGTGAATTGACTGGTTCTATATTCTATATTCTCTACTTAATTTTTTTTCAATTTCTTGCACCCCCCCCACCCCCCACAAGTCCTTACCTCAGATAAAGCTTCAGTGCACTTGTTACCGTCTTTACATCCCAGTCCTCGCTGGTACACAGATCCACCTCGTTGCTCTTCTCATCTGCATCAATCACAAACATTTCATTGATTTTTACCAGAAGCTTAACTGTCTGAAGTAATAAACAAAGCACTCTTGTTCCCACGTGACACAGCCTTTGTATGATTTCCAGGGCAATCTAGAAAGTCCAAATATGAAATATAAATATGTAACTTGTAATTAGTCATATGAGGATAAAAGCAATGCTGTTAGCCTTTAGGTGGAGTTTACACCAGAGGCTATGGAAGGAAGTTACAGCCTCTGTAGAGGGCTGCTGGTTCTATACTCATTACAACTTTAATTAATCCCTGACTATTTCATCAGCTCCACAGGGACTCCAGGGCTGTGTTGTGCTAGAGATTCAGTGGGCTTTAGTCCCACCTTAAGTAACCTCTGATGAGTTACAGTTGCAATGAATGTTGTGAGTCAGGCACGTGTACTGTACAGGGCTCAGGTCAACACACAGACTTTATTTTCGTGGGTGGTAGGTGGTCTGCGCAACAGAGAACATTTGTTTTTTTGATTTCCTCGAAGGGCTACATCGAGCTGGACTGTGTGTTTCTCCCTCTGCTCAGTCCACAAAATGGTCTGTCCAATATCAACTTCTGAAGGCAAATGTTTTTTTGGTGAAGTGTTGGTAGCCATAGCTGAGCTGCTGTAAGTGTGTATGAATAGAGATTGATGGTGTCTGCACAGGCTCTGTAGTCTGCTCCAGCACAAACAGGTATGATACTGGTTAAGTCAGGGACTCGAAAACATCACTTTGGCAGAAGCAGATTAAACAGTTTTGATCATAAATCCTAACCGAGACGCACCGCTTCTCTTGAAGGTGTATTTGTTCCTGAAACATTTTTACGTTGTATGGACATTGGGATTTTTGAGGCAGGTTTCTAAACCTATTCATAAAAGCAGGGGTATATGCATTTCTTACTAGGATTGTGTACTGATTTAACACTGATGTGACTATGCAAATGTACAAAGAATGCTGTTTTATAAAATAAGTTTAATTAGATATTATCTAGAGACAGACCAATATGTTTTTTTCAGGGCAGATATGATACCATTTATTAGTAGTCAAGGAGGCCGATAACCGATATTTGGAGCAGATATTCATTTGCAGTAAAAGGGAAAATATAGGCGTCAAAACACTTAAATTTGTTTAAATGCCTTTAAGCATATGTATATTAAACAGCTTTTCAGATTTGCCACATGTTAAAGGTTGTTTTTCTTTATCTTAGACAATAGACATCTTTGTTTTAAAATTCTAAAAAAAATCCCAGGCTCAGCAGCATGTCTTATAAAGTTAAATGAAAATTTAAACAAAGAAATAGCTCCCTAAAGTTTTCTACAGTAAATAAAGTTTTCCAAAATGTCAGTATAACTGAAATGTTAATCTTTCACTTATCTTTGTTTTATGGGGGTATTTCAGTTTTTTTGAAGTGGGGTTGTATGAGTTTTAAACCACTGGTAATTGTAGAGGCCACAACAGATGCTGCTCAGCTCGTCCCCTGTAATGAGAACCTGCAGGGAGAAATGGAACACAAGCTAGGCTATGGTTTCTGCAGATGGTGTCATTTCTGCCACGTGATTTAGTGAATTTTGAGCCAAAATAACCCTGTTTTAAATTGATCTCTTATCGGCCGTCAGATTTTTAAAAAAGGCCGATGCCAATATGCGTCAAAATGATAATCGGCCGATAATCGGCCGATAATCGGTCGATAATCGGTCTATCTCTAATATTATCATTACATTGTCAATCAGCAGCATTGTGCTGTATATCATAAATTATCGAGACAAAGAGCACTCTGCTTTGGGGGAGATTATCATGTAATTTGTCCAGCATTGTTTTATGCATTATATGTTCAGTGAAAGTTTGTTTAAACCCTTTAAGACTGAAAGGCTGTAAAAGCATATTCAATTTAGATATCTGGGTTAGACTTATATAGGCCAATAACATCAGCTAACAGTATATCTGCCGGCATGGGAGAGTTTAAACTGCCCAAGACTTTGTTTTCAAACTGAAGATAGGGGTATTGGTAAAGGGGTCCCATGAGGGTAAAAGTAAGCCCAAGATTACCTTTACTTCAGCTGTAAATGACAGGATTTGAACATAGGTGAAATCACAAATGGGTAGTTAAAATGTGTGGAGCCATGGATGATAGCAACACATGGTTGCGTGAGGCATATCCAGTAGGTGCATTGGGGTAAAAGGAGGTGAATAAGTGCCTGAATGTGCCAGCTCTTACATCCTAGAACTGTGCTTCTACTCAGTTGCTTCTGTCTTTTTAATAATCTCATGACCCCTTAAGCTGCCAGTATGCTTCTTCAGGAGTGCCTCTGATGGTCTTAAAGCTTCAGAATCCCCCTCACTCAGACCTTCTTGACTCTGACTGGTAACTTGCAGAAATTGACTACTCAAGATCCACTTCACTCTTTGATTGGCCCGCAGTATGAAGGAGAGTAAAAAGCAAGGGATGGAACTTTGCTTCTGTCCTTATTTTAGTCACTTTCTATGTAACCTGCAGAGTCAAACACTATGAAAGTGCTCCAGGAGAGACTGCCTACAAATGTGCTGCAATGTAGCAACCCAACTCTTAATAATTCCTTCTAAAACCCTTGTAGGAGTCTTGACCATCAGGGTCGGTAACTGTCTGTGAATCCCAAAGCTCTTAAAAGATCTTTCCTTGCTCCTCCATTATCCGTCCAGTTTTTGCTTTGCCATGCAGTCTGTCCCAGAGCTCGTACTGCTGCTCAGGGGAGAGGATCGAGGAGAGAGGAGGGAAATCTGAGGAGCACTGAGCAAGGATACACGAGAGCAGCCTCCACAAAAGTCTTTGAACTGACAGACACCCTCTTGATTCAAATATCACTCACTGATTTGACGCTACAGACTTCATAATATCACCAGAGATTAAAAACAGAGAAATAGAGAGCACAACAGATTGAAATTAAAAACAGACACTAATAGCCCTTTCCCACCAGCCCGTCTTAGCCCTACTCTACTCGACTTGACTCGACTCTACTCGGTTTGTGTTGCGTTTCCACGGGCGCGGTACCTCGTGTCAGATACCAGTTTTTCGCACCTGCTTTGCTCTTGTTCCAAGCAAGCTGAGCCAATACTAAAAGGTGAGGTCGACGGACTGCCGGCCACTGATTGGTCAGAGAATGTCGTCACCGAAGAGTCATGAGCACGACGCCCAACACAGGAATCAAACCCGCCATTTTTAAAAAACAATATCAGTACTGTACAATGTCTGCATGCAAAGTTTCTCTGTGGTTCGTTGACGGGGTCCAGACTCTCTCGCTCGGCCTGCCACAAAAAGCCACAGACCGAGCAGCTGTGTTATGACGACCCTGCCCACCGTGAGTCTGTACTTGGGCTGGTGGAAAAGGTACCCAAACCGAGTAGAGTCGAGTCGAGTCGAGTAGAGTAAAGCAGAGTTGTGTCGAGTAGGGCTGGAACTGTGTAGTGGAAAAGGGCCACAAGAAGTGTCTTGAGACAGATTATTACCCTACGTCAGTTTCGGAGACAAAACTCTGACTGTGTGTATTTCATTGCAATAAATACAGTGGGCATATGTGCACACACAAACAGCTGTTAAAGCCGACTGACAGCGGACCCAGCGGTAACAGGCTGGATGTGGCTTGGGGGCGCCGTTGGCCTTGCGGTCTAAGCACGCGCCCCATGTACAGAGGCCATAGTCCTCGTCACAGGTTCAATTCCAGCCTCGACCATTTACTGCATGTCCTCCTCCACTCTCTGCTCCCCATACTTCCTGTCTCTATTCAATTGTCCTGTCCATAAAGGCGAAAATGCCCAAAAATATAACTTACAAATGGATGTGGCTTCACGTGACACTTGGGAGGAAGGGACTTCTCATGAATTGTCTCTTGTAGTGTAGCTAAACTGACCCTATAATCCCTAAAGTGTTTTTTCAAGATCATGTCTTGAATTTAATTCATTCAACAGAAGTAGGAAGTCAGCTCTTTTGAATGAATGGTCCACAGTGACACAACATCCAGTGTTAAATGCCTCAAGAGTCATTTCCACCATAACAATGTGGATCGTATTCATTAGTTCTAAGGAAACATCTGACAGCATTCCTCAAATTTGCCCTACTCTGCAATTATATGTATAGAACTAAGACGTCTAAGTCAGCAACTATTATACTGGAGCCATATCCTAACAACACCATCCACTCCCCTGCCACATACTGTAAAACATACAGAGTTCAATTTTACCGTCTTCTTCCTGCTTTATTGTTTCCTGACATTCAATAGATGCCGCTGTCTTTGTTTGTGCTGTAAAATGATGGGAGACTCGTTTTGTATTGCTCTGTCCTTCTCTGATTGGACCCCAGCCATGTCGGTGGGTGAGAGATGCAAAAGAGGAGGAGGAGGAGTGGGAGGATCCAAAAGTCTTTCTTCAGGGTTTAAAGCTTTTCTCACCCACTCACTCTGGACTGTAGTATGCATGAAATGTTAGTGAATGTGTTTGTTTGATATTAAAGTAGCATTACCTCTGTATTCATATAAGTCATTTCAGTTCTTTGCAGCATCATGAAAGTGTCCTGTGTTTTCTATAGAATTGCTCAGCATTTCAACGTCTTTCACAGTGAGCTGTGGACTGTCCCGACCACAGAAAACTCGTCTTCTGCAATATTCACGCTTTAAAGAAACTTTTTCTGTGCTACAGAAGACTGTTAACGGGAGTCTACAGCATGAGTCTGCAGGTTGGGAGGCTAGAGGATTTTGGAAGGGAAGCTGAGACAGGCTGGCGGCTGCTTGAGTTTGTTGTCATTCAGAACACAGAGCTGAAAGCGAGCCGGTGACTGCTGGAGACGGCAGGAAACCAGAGAGCGGACGGGGAGCGGTGGAAGGGACAGAGGACAAGCTCTACAGAGGAAGGAGTTGAGTGAAAAGATTTGAAGAGAAGTGAGGGGAATAAAATAAACCAGAAAAGGCTGAGAAGTAGTGTGTTAATGAAGCAAAAGGCAGAAAGTGCAAGGACATGAATGGGAGGGATTCTTGCTGTCCAGGGAGATAAACTGAATAGGAGTGAGGCAAATATTCACCCGGGCACTTGTTGCACATTATAAAGACACAGCTCTGACACGCTGAATCCTTGGCTAAATGTCGGTCACTATCTTTTTAATGTCCGACCGACATACACATCCATTACCACTCCACACTCCACTAACTAGGGGCAAATGAATATCACAAAGATAGTGCAGCAGCATATAAATTAAAAATTTAACTTTCTTCATTCAGTCTTTATGCAAGTACATTTCTAGAGCAGAGAGAGCAGAAGAGACTTAAACTCACCAATCATTAATGAGAGAAGCTTCTGTACCTTGGAGCTTACGCCGACAACTCTGTACAGGCCTTGGTCATTAATACCTGAGAAGTGGCAACAGTAATAACACTTTATTTGTACAGTAATATTCTTAATAAAGTTGCATAATAAAGTGCTTTAAAGGGAAAATGAAAAACAAAGCGACAATAAAACAGAAGATAAAAATAATGAAATCATTATGAATAAAAAGAGGATATTGAAAATACAACCCTGTGTGTGAAAACTGCACAGTAGCTCTGAGAATATCTAATCAAAATTTGAACCAACTTTAATAAGATACATTTACAGCAGAAAATATGTTACATGTTTTATTTGAAGAACATCCAGCCCTTTTTTGACTGAAAAGAAGGTCAGATAAGCCTGAGAAGACGGGTACATATTAACAGGAACTTCAGTGCTTTGCATTGATAGCCTTTAGTATCTGCAGTAAAGGCTGCCTGCAGCAGCTGCCAGTCAGCCTTTGCTTTCAATATTGGAGCAAGTCTGCCCCCTTCTGTACACATAGAGAACATGCACCCATGTCACCCATTATTACCCAACAATTCTCATGTCTAATAATCCCAGAATGACTCATAAACCACCCTGGTATTCTCTCAAACTTAGCTTTGTCATATCTACTAATCTGAAGCTCACCTCTTGTCTCTATGGCAGTGATTGAGTTCTTCATGAAATCCAAACCAACTTCATCCAGCTGGGCGTCAACTGCAGGCGGTAGAAAAAAGAAACATGGTAGTATGTAAGTAGTAGTAAGTATGTGAAGCCTTGCACCAATTCAACTAAGTGACACTTTTATTTATGTAGATGCAAATTCTGGAAATGATCTTACTTCCTCTTTCTTTAGAATAAGTCCTCCCAAGATAGTGTCCGATCTGCAGAAACAGAACACAAACTACGTCATGCCTACAGAGAGATACTCAAGTACTTTGAAACTTTGTGATTTACAGTAAGTCCGGATATATGCAAGCATTTCAAATAAACAGGAATGGTTTCTATGGAGCACAGCAAAGCAACATGAGCCAAGTGTGAGTGCCAGAAGATGACATAGCTCAGGCGGCTGACTCACAGGTTCCTTCCCACCCATGGCCTGCATCCAGAACTTGTGGTCATCCTCTGACAGAGCCTGTACTGTGAGCACCGTCCCGGGCCTAGTGAAGAGTAATACCACAGTTAGGCAAAGTCTTGAAGGCACATTACAGTAGACCATCAGAGGATGTCAGTGTCAATGTAAAACATTAATTGCACTTGTAAAAATCCCTATGAAGGACACTAGCACCTTGAATCTGCAGTAAGTACAAATATGAGCTCTATTAGTCATCCCAGCTGGTTTATGAGACATTCAATCACGTGGGGGCAGATGGATATCAAGTTACGCATCCCAATCAGAATGAATGTGTGGAGTTGTATTACAACACTAAATCGGGGGTATTGCTCTTCTATTAATACAACAGAAAAGGGGCAGGGCAGGGTATGTTGTCTGATAAAATGAGATGCTATCTATAACAGGAGGGCAGAGCAGGGTGGAACAAATTATTGGCCTTTACAATCCAAAACACAAGGAGCATTTTGTGAATCAAAGATCTTAGGCGATACCTTAAAGGATGTCTAACATTACTCAAACAGCAATAAATAACTGATGTGCTCTGTGACCACTGTGGACACGGCACACAAGAATATTTCATATAGTGTTCAAGCAAGAATCTTACGAGAGGATTCTGTTCTATAGTGTGTGTGTCGTCTTTGAAAAATACAATTGAAGCTGCAGTAAGGACGCAGTTTAAGAAACAGTTTAAGGTAATGATGTACCGATCTGTAATGTCGAGCTCCAGACAGAACCTCCTGTCCAGCATGTCTGTTGTTTTGCGGAGGCATGATTTAAGCGTGACGGACTCTGTCTCCCCCTGAAAGTAAAAATAAAAATGATTAGAGACTGCACAGTGAACAGTGAAAAAGGTGGGAAACACTAGAAACAATGTCAACACGGTACTCCAGTCACAATAAACTCTGATTTAAAAAAACTGCAACCCTTTGTCAAAATCTGTTTTATAAAGAGCTCTGTCTTTTTATGTCTCCTGGATACTTTATATTTTTGCAAAACTGGATTTCCAAGCAGACAGACTGACTACCACTGTCATATAACCCTGATATGAATGATGCATGCACCAAACAAACCTACCCTAAATAACAGTCATCATTTCAAACTCCTACTAAAAACAAACTTTTACCTTTTTTTGTAACAATGCAACTTACAAAAAAAGAAAGCTATGCAGGCCCCTCAGCAACAGTGGGATTTGAAAGATTACTCTTTGATAATGTCTCCATCTTTGTTTTAACTACTTTTGTAACTGCTGATCTCACCATGAAAATACACAGTGCCATGAAAAGGACTTAAAAGTAATATCGTTAATCTTTTTAGAACCAAAATGTTAGATTTTTCGAAATAAAGATTAGAATAATTTAAACAGTAACAGTCCACTGCCCCATGTGTTCAATATGACTTAGGTTCATGCATGTTCATTTTTCTAAGGTCAGGACTACAATAATGGACAAGACAGTGAATAACAATAAAAACGACTCACAATCTTCCCACCGGATCTGTGGTCAAAGGTCACCATGTGCAGGATCTTCTGCTCTTTGACAAATGTGCTGTAGCGCTTCACCCAACTAGAACCAAAGGGAGGTGGCCCTATAGAAGAAAGGAATAGATGGCATGCTTATTGCAACAGTACCAATGAAGGTATGTGGAATTACAAGTGTAAGCAAATGCAGCTTTAACACACTTTTACAATAGCAAAGTAAACATGAAATTTGACATAAGATGATGTGAGGGTTGCTAAGTGTGCAGAAGTTTGTGATATGAATGAATGTAATAGGAAACCCTGTGCTGAGACACACTCAAAGTATCAAGGTCTTACGTTTTTCCTGTACATAGAGGTAGCCTTCACAGCTGATGGGGCTGGTCTGTCTGTATTCCTGAGGTGCCTCCCTGATCCTCCTCATCAGCTCGTGCACCTCTGACCGCGTGCCCTCAAACCGACTTCTTGTCTGGGAAGGAAAAGAGGAAAACACACACTCAAGTGTCACTTCCTGACACTTCCTGTTTTAGGTAGGAAGACCTTCTTAATTAGGGGCCACTGCAAATCAAAACCAATGAACTTCCTCTGGAAAACCCTTGAACTTCCGTGGTTAGTTGTAAACTCAAACTGGGAATGAAAGAGAAACTGTAACATTACTTTGGTGGGGATTTCCCCCTTTAATTCACTTTTCTTTTTGCCCCGCAAACAAATTAACACTTTCCTGAATATGTTTGGAAGTAATTTCTTTTTTAAGTAACAAGCGACAGTTCCAATGGTCAGATTAATCTCTCTTTTACAAATATAGAAATAATAGAAAATCAATACTCCTTACATTCTGTATGTTGATCTGCAGTGCTCTTTTATAATGGTCGAAGTCCTTGGCAAGCTCAAAGCCCTGATGATAAAAGGTGAAGACGGTCTGAAAGAAGGCCAGCATCTGAAAAGATCATAACCCAGGGTGACACAGATAAGAGATGTTAATTAAATCTGATCTAATCTCAGACACTCAGACTCGCATGCAAGTGAAACAGAACTCAGAAACCCACAGCAGTTACCAAACTGTCAAGTGTGATAGGACTGTTTAGTCATTTAAATGTAAGACCGAAACTAAACCCTACCTGACTCATATTGTATCGCTTTTTGCTTTCATAAAAGTGAAACATAAACCCTCTCAGTGTTGACATGCCGCTGAGGTCACTCACTCACCGGCTCCACACACTCAAACTTCTTCCTCTCTTGGATCTCCTGCAGTTTGCAAACATAGTCCAGTGACTCCTCCTGAAAGTGCTGCCTCATGGTTTCCACCTGGCCATCTGCCTGTAGAGGGGGAGAACACACACCAGGATGATTATAGAGATGGACAGAGTTATTGAAGCCGGGGAGAAACATTATAATGCAGTGCAATTTGAGGTTTTTATGTTATAGCATTGCAACCTAGAAAGAGGGATGCTCTGTTTAGTAAGTGATTCATAAAATACAGATGGTTCTCACATTAAGTTAACATACAGTCGCAAATAACATGTTTGTATCACAAAAGCTATACCAACTGTACGGCTTAGAAACAATGCCGCAACCAAAGGAAGAAACTGAAGAAGACCACGTTATGTGTAACAGAGAGAGGATCTCTCTTAAGAAGCAGCAGTAGTAGACTTACAATAAATTCAATAACCTGTCACCTTGATCTTTCAACTTCTGTTTTTTTTAATGAACAGTTTTGCAACTTTTTTTGATAGATTTGAACTGAACAAGCTAAAGAAGATGGGGTAACAGATTGAGTATGTATTACTAGTTGGGCCTGATTTACCTTTAAAAAACTCACTTTTTCATAAATCCTCTTGATTCACTGCTAGATATTTAGACCCCTTACTATTATTTACTTAATTTCAAGGGAGTGATCTGGAGTGTAAGCTGCCATTTATGACAACAGTATGATATTATTAAAAAAAAAGAAAAGCACAGACGTTAGCACCTCAAGAAGGAACCACAACAGGGTGATGCTGCATTATTTACTACCCTTTTTTGCACCTTTTCTTTAGTTGCATTTGGGACTATTTGTGAAATATGTATAATGTGAGCTTGGTGCATGTTTACTTTAAATATATTGATTCAATCTAATTGTAAATCCTTTGGAAATACAATTGATTGCTACATTTCAATAGTTTAACACAATTTAACACATTTTTAACTGCATGTTAAAAATACTGTTATTTTGCAAATAAAAAAAGTTTTTAAAGTTTTGTCTTGATTTGAGAATGAAACGAATGCAACGGAATGTAAAAGTTTGTGGTGATTCGCACACTCTTAAATATAGCTCTAGTGGTTTTTGCGATACCATTACCCGCTGACATCAGTCTGATCAGCTGCACCTGTATGCTTAGCTCGTAGGTGGTGGCTCAAACTCAAAGTGCGTATTACTTTTGACTTGTCAACTGAGCTGTCTGGAAGTTTTTTCTAGGTCAGATGTGTAATTCAAAAGCACTGAGGTGTTGTCATTTTCCTTTTCAGCTGCAGCTACAGTGTGTCAAATAGATGCCAATGATTATTGAATAGTATTTTGGCTTGAAATGCCCATCCCTAATATCCACATGCTTTTGATCTGTGATTGAGCTTCATACAGGTTTGATAGTTAGTTATAATTGTGTCAGTCTAAGGTTCGGTGGTTCATATGTACCGTTCAGGCTGTGTTCAGGATCAGAGACATTATCGTAGCCAGCTTTGACACGTTTTAATTGGAGGCAGAAACATGGAGTTTCTCACCCAGAAGCAAAAATGGCCGACTGGGGCGCCGTTGGCCTAGCGGTCTAAGCACGCCCCATGTACAGAGGCTATAGCCCTCGTCGCAGAGGTTCCGTTTGCATGTCCTTCTGCGCTCTCTGCTCCCCACATTTCCTGTCTCTCTTCAGCTGTCCTGTCCGTTGGGGGCGAGGATGCCCAAGAGTAGAACTTAATTATTTTTTTTTTAAAGCTGGCCGACTTCTTTTTGGGTTTAGCATGTGGGTCCAAGAGGCTTTTTTGAGGGTTTACCAAAACTCACACCTGTAGGTTGATAGTGCTGCACGGGCTGAATTTTTGAAGTTGCGTGACAAGAAGTGCATATTACTTTTGACTTGTCAACTGAGCTGTCTGGAAGTTTTTTCTAGGTCAGATGTGTAATTCAAAAGCGCTGAGTAAAGTTGTAGAATGAAGTATTCTGAAGTGCCTCTATTTTGGGTTTGTTCAATACAAATAAACCTTCCTTGTCCTGCCTCACCTTTAATGCCATGTTTGGACAAATGACACGCTTAAACGTACACATAGGCTGTTTTCAAAACGGCCTGTTACATACTACCTACTAATCTAGTAAACAGTAGTACTGCCTACTACATACTGCGTTTGAATTCAGTATGCAGTATGACTGTTCTGTTCGATCTGTGTTGCAGTACGCTGGGCCAGACGTCACTGAATTCCGTTTTCGGAAAAAGCGGCAGTAAACAACGGCCAAACTGATAGCGAAACTGCTTCTTTAGCATCCATTTATGATTTAAAAAGTTAAGAAGTTGTTTATATGGAATTCAATAACTTTCACAGCACCTAAAAACTGAGTTCCCCCGTCAAAAAAAGAAGAGAAAAGAAAAAGTGGAATGAGCGCTGTGCATTGTGGGAAACTGTACGCGAGGCAGACTGGTCCGATGCATACTGTAACATTTTCCCGAATCAGTAGACATCCGGGGAGTTTTGGCAAACTGCAGATTTTGATCTCTTCACATACTACTTATTACATACAGAATTTTGGCCGAATCAGTAAGTACTGCTAGTATAGCAGGCAGTTTCGAAAACAGCCATAGTCAATTTAGAGTTGCCAATCATTTTTCAGTTATCTGCATACCTTAGTTTGGACTTTGGAAGGGGGCAGAGCAACCAGGGGGATATTTACACTCAGAAAAGCTCATCATTGTTTATACTAAAGACTACATCATGTATATACAGCATGTACCACAGGGGACTTGTTGTGAGAGTAAAATGTAGGCTGCTTTAAATACATGTAAAGCATGTTTAAGTGCAAGATGTTGTACACTGTCCTCCGAAAGGAAAATCCCTACATGAAACCATAGCCTATTAAATGTCAATCACTGAACAATGTTTATCATTTTATAATGTATGAGATTAAAGTTCACAAGCTGACTTTACACCTGAAGCAGTTTTATAAAGTCTGTGACGTTCTTTCCAGGCTCAATAGGACTCAGAGCAAGTTTTCTTCTGTCATATATTAAAAACCGTCTGCAGTAGGAGTGTCAACAGCTTCAAGTGTTCTCCTTGGTTGGTGTATACAACATATGGAGGAGCCTTACATGGCAGTATGGCAAAGATAGAAACAGTTTAGGAAGAGATTACAATATCCTCCATCAGTTCTAATGTTCCTGCCACAGCGCTGTAGTGTTGGTAATTCCCAAAAAACTACTACAACCAGTTCTAACCTTGGAAGTGCAGCTAAAGTGAGTACACATTTCCTTTCCAAACAAGCCAGGAAAACTGTTGATGCGAGGCACGTCAGTGGAAACTCAGACAGTCCAACAGGCTTTACAGTGAGGCCCCCCCCCCCCCCCTTTGGCACGCAGACATAAACCAAAAACAGGGATTCTCAAACCAAACAAGATACCCTTTTTTTCGTCTACTTCTCTCTCGTTCTGAAAACATGAAACAACGTGTTTCATATCAGTCGGAGAGTTCAGGCCGGGATAAATACCTCTTGTAGCTGTGGCTCTTTCTTCTTTGCTGACATATTGAGAAGCTTTTCCAGAGAGCTGTAGTACTTCTCTGTTTCCTTCTCGTACTTCTTTCTTTCCGCCTGAGGGAGGTACAGAGGAAAGTGCAGAAACACACGAGGAGAATTAGACACTAGGTCATTCTTGGGGGCAATGGAATGAGATGAATCATATGTAATTAGCGTTAAAGTGAAAAATTATGGAATATTTTACAATCATGAGGGTATACCAAGCTTGGGAACAGATTAGCTAAGTAATAGAAGAAGAAACGAAGCATCATACATTACCCTTACTGTACCAAGTTGCTCTTTTCTGAACTTTTCCAGAGGCTTCATCAAAGTTTCTGTGATGTTTCTCATCTGGATAGACACAACAGCCAAAATAAAGCCTTAACTATTGCTCAACACAGTGACAAACCCTGCTGACTTTTGATATGTTACAACATTTTCAGTCTTAAGTATGCTGACTCCAGTGAAGAGTGGCAGCTGTATACAGTGTCTTAGCCTCTAGGGGTGCTGCCTTATGATTGATGCCCCACTGGCCTTGATATACTGAGTTGCATAACTGGAATTACGCAACTCCCGCTCTAAAAGTATCTCCCTCTTTGCCTATAATGCATTCATAAAGTCATTGTATTTTTTCCTCATTCCTCCAGTGCTTCTGCTGCGGGACACGTCTGAGCTTGCATGCCCGTCCTACTTTTCCTTACTTTGCAGTGTGATGTCATTCCACAATGCTGAGCAGTGCTGATCTGAGCCCAGCAGAGTGTTTATCATTACTGTCTGAGCCCAACACTAAAACAGTCATCTCAGTCCGCTGCTAGAGACGGGCCCACTCCCAAACCTCAGACACTTCGGGCAGACATTACAAGACAATGGCTGTTTATAGAACACTAAATTGTGCATCCCTGTTATGTCTTAGTTGGATTTCTTTTAAAAGTATTTTCCCAAACAAACCCTGGTTATCACGCCTACAGCATAACTTTTAAAAATGTCTTCAAATAGGGAGCTTTATTACACACTACAAATAAATCTTAGGATAAAATCATACATCTTGGAACACTTTTAGCACTTCCTTGGAGCAGTTCATGACCCACTGCAAC
The DNA here is from genome assembly GCF_009762535.1 of Notolabrus celidotus. Taxonomy (NCBI): domain Eukaryota; kingdom Metazoa; phylum Chordata; class Actinopteri; order Labriformes; family Labridae; genus Notolabrus; species Notolabrus celidotus. The sequence goes on along the minus strand of NC_048278.1, from coordinate 25,567,370 downwards.
CTTTAAAGTCAGTCCTCCTTTCATAATGCCTTTACTTCCACCATATCCGATGTGTGATTTGTGTGGTTTATACACTCGCAACTTTAACAAGGCTGCCCTGTGCAGAAGCTAGTTTTATGGTGGGGTGTCATAACCAGCTGTAATGTGGAGGACCTTGTTTCTGGTAGAAGCTCATGTGAATCTGTCTATTCTGGTATTTAAAGCTTGGTTGTAATTATGTGAATACGCACTCCTGTCCTCTCTGCAGCCACTCCCAGGCAGTTGTTGTGACAGTGACCCTTAGACAGGTACACGGGAAGGAACTGTTTGAACACTATCAGCACTCGTACACCCTCAGGGAACTGGTTTTTGCTCTGCATTACTGGGTGCTGTGGCTGCTCTGTACGTTGGAGAAAATCATATTAGGAGCGCCAGCCGGATCTCTGGTGCATGACAGAATTAGACGCTAATAGATTCAACTACCTAATATGGGCAGTAATACGTGTAGGCTGGGGGAAATGCACACAGTGCTGGCATACACAGAGAAATAATTTGATTAAATATACCACACAGACAGCCAGACACACACAGGTATTTTCCCTTGCTCTCAAGCAGGTTCTGACTGGTTGTTCTCACCATCAGCTCTCTTTGGTCTTCTAGGTTCTTGAGGAATGAGGAGAACTCTTGCAAAGACTCATCTGGAGAAAAAGAAAACACAGTGATAACTGCGATGTCTCTCTCTCTCTTTAAACACACGATGATGATCAGCTGTTCCCACAACAGTTGCACACCAAAAGCAGCTCTTAATTTGCTGGTAGAGAGAGTACCATAAACAAACATTTACAGCGCTTGTCTGTGCGGTGGCAACAAAACTAGTGGTTTGTTTCCACCATGTGAGGAGACAAACCCACACTTACCGATACATTTCTCATCATCTGTCTTTGCATCCCCTATGTACTCGAACTGAAACTCTCCCAGGCACTGGGCAAACTTCCGCTGAGCCATGCCAAGCTCTGAAAGAAATCAGAAAACATAAAAGAAACATTAAAAGAAGTACTTTTAATAGAAGACAAAATGCTTAGTATGATTTTATTGTTCTAAGTCAAGACCTGCCAGGGAAACAAGCTTTAGAGAGAAAATAACAACCCAACCACAAACATTACAATAACACACCGCTTAATAATCTTCATTTTGCTCAAAGTGAAACAAACAATGTAAATAGTAACACAAAACAAGTCATCATGAGCGGTCGGTCTGCTGCATCACATAAAGATAACAACTGCAAACATCCTGTTGTCTATGGTCTGCTACATCCTGTTGCACATCAAACCCTAGTGTGTTCGGAGGGCAGGTATCACAAGCACTAAACACATACAAACAGACTGCTTTATGTAATCATCTGTGTGTTTAAAGCTTACACATGCAGAGAGAAAAGAAACAATGTGATGACACCATTGTATAATCCAAATGACTGACACCCACAGAAAGATCTAAGCATATTGCTAGAGTTATTCAATGCTTTCATTTTCAAGATGCATGGTGGTATGATGCTGTTTCAGGTAAGTGACAGTAATTACATTTAATTGGTGTCTTATTTAAGTGCCTCCTTAACTTAAACAGCGTTATATTGAAGTTAAACTGATATGTTTAGGGCTTTTTCAAGTTTGGTTAATACCATAAAATCCATGTATTCAAGTACACTTAGGTTAACTGAGGGTCAGGTTGAGTTGGCATTTCCAACATGGCTCCAAAGTGCCTCTTCAGAAACCATTGGGTGACCTCACTGAAACTGCATCCATGTTTTATACAGTATACGGTTTCTACATGACTGGACAACAGCTTACATTTATTGTAAAACTGTGTTGTAGAATGATAAATGCATCATCTTAATTCCTTGATCTCTTGATTAGGGTTGCAAAGGGGTGGAAAATTTCCAGTAAATTTGGGGAATATTCAAAATTTGAAACTTTCCATGGGAATTATGGGAATTAACTAGGAATTGAGGGTAATTTAATGGAGAGGTATCATAACCAAGCATAAATATTTGTTTTATTATAAGCAGACATCCATCCAAAATAATACAATTAAAACAGATTTATTTGTAAGTAGAACTTCATCAAGTGTTAAATATTTTATTGAACAATCAATTTTTTTCATTAAAGAACAAAAACATGAATGTTGAGTTAAATATTACTCATCCCCCGACCCAACCCATTCAAAATTAAAAAAAAATACAATCCCCAAAAAGTCCCATTCAACATGTTCAATGAAAAGAGCCGCTCTCCCTCCAAAAAAGTCCCATTCAACATGCAAATAAAAAAGCATCTTCCCTCAAGCTTCTCAAGCCTAGCCTCTGCAGGATTCTAGAAATCATCTGTGCATGTGATGGAGGAATGCACAGTGCATGTAGGGGGCGTGGTCTCAATAGCCCTTCAGTAAGCAGTGTGCTATGTGCATGTGATTGAGGAATAGCATAGATATTCAACTGTACTTGCATGAAATCTGGTTGTTTTAGTCAGGATTATGCTAAAATATATTTTCCCCAACTGTATTTAAGTTCCCTATTAAGAGCCAACCTTCAATTTAGTAAATTCCTGGTTTATTCCCATAAATTCCCATTAATTCCCATGGAAAGTTTTCAACTTTGCAAATTCATGGAATTTTGTAACCCTACTCTTGATCAAAACAACATTGAGATTTTTGGGGGTGTAGTAAGTGTTGTGAAAGTCAAACCTCAAATACACTGCAGCAAATCAGTAAACACAGCAAACTAAATCTATTTCCAAACAGTGAAGAGATTCCCCGTGGTGGGATCTCTGACCCACAGTAGTTCCCCTGGGACTCGATGACAGAATGCAGCGTGGGTATTTTAAGACTTGAGCTCTGAGCTGTATACTGAGGAGCAGTGTCACTGGATGAGGCAGATTGAAGGGACCCTATAGGAAAAGATAGGCTACCCTACAACACTGATAAAGCTCAACACTGCTGAACTTCTGTGATGACTACAAACACACTCAGCAGCTGGCTGGAATGTAGAGCTGCAACTGATGGTTATTTTACAGCCATTATAAGACATATCAAGGGGCCAAGCACCAACTGGTGTGAAGACCTAATTGTTATCCGTAGGATTATTAGGGCCCGAGCACCGAATGGTGCCAAACCCCTGTTGCAATTGCTCCTAAAATAATTCTTGTTATCAATGGACCAGAACATTTGCCATTTTCAGAGTCTGAATATGCTCAAAAACATGAAATTTGCATACTTTGGGTCACGTGAAAAATGTCGTGTTTTGTTTGAGCCATAAATGGGTGCTTTAAATTGGCTTGATAGCAACAAGTTCTCAAAAGTACAGCACCTGATGGCAGTTTAGCCTAGAAAAGTGAAATTTGGTACATAAATCCTGCTTCCTGGGAATTAAAAAAATGTCTCTTAATGCCATGATGAAGTGCCATCAGGAAGTCTGCCATTTTGAACTAACTACCAAACATGGGTGGGTTTTTTTTTTTGCCCTGACCTGACCCGACTGATGAAAAGCTACTCGGATTTTGTACAACACTCAAAGGGCATGGCTGTGGCAAGCCCTCAGTTGCATGTTCACCCACTTAACAGGAAGTAGCTTTTATCTCAGTCATGTATGTTTCAATCTGACCCAATTTTACACGTACGTCAAGGATCCAGGCCTGAACACATAGCGCCCCCTAGATTAAGCTAGAAATGTTACGCTGTCACTCTATGAGCATAAGATCCAAGATCGTTCAACATCTCTCCATCACATTTGTTCAAAAATGCTAACAGAGTATAAGATGTTGGCCTAAAAATGTAAAGACTGGATATTAAAGAAGTATGGTATGTTGCCTAGTCTACTAGTTCCACATAATAGGATTTAATTTCCCCCACTTTGGAAAAGAACCCACTTTATCTTCTCTGTAGGAAAAGCTATAAATGCCCAGATACTGAATCTCATCTAAAATGTATTGTTTTAAATTTTGTACATATGTTAAGATAAAATTTCAGAGCAGCAATCCAGCATGAGTACTGTTTAACTTTGTTTCATTGAGATGTTTGCCTTGCCTTGTTCTTGCTGCTTACTACCCCAGCCTGTCTGAGCGGTGTGTGTGTGTACACATGCTATGGATTAAACCTGCAGTAAGGCCCAAAGCCCAAACATGTGAGAGGTGTTGGACTATTTCTGCCTGTGCAGAGCACAAAGGGCAGAGCGTTTGCCTCAGTAGCTTATATCAAACAGTTTGAAATCCACTGCAACTCTTTCTGTAGCTCTCTTTCATATTGTTACAATTCCAAGGCACACAAAGACACAACAGGCAAACCAAACACCTGTTGACAATTTTTTTTAAGTCAATTTGTCAAAGTGGAAGTACAGGAAGCTAAGGGATACAAACAAAACAATAAAGCAGATTGTGTGTTACAGTTTTTACAATAGTTTGTACTGAAGCAACTCTATATATAGCACTTCAATGTATTGTTCTTTTGTTTCTTGCGGGTGAGGTCCTAGTTTTTTAAGAAATGAAAAGTACACCCCGCAAAACTACACAGGGTGGGATTAAGGGAAGACTCGATATGTTGGAGATGTGGGGTGGCCCCAGGCACCCTGATTCACATGCTATGGTCCAGCCCTAAGATCCAGAGATGGTGGACAGCAATTCATGAGAATATTACTTTGGTTGTGGGGCAAGATATCCCATATCTACCAAGCTTATACATATTGGGGGATCACACACCCTTAAAGGGGACCCCTGAAACCAACACAAGATGGATTCACACAGCCATCATGCTGGGTCGTAAGATCCTGGTTAGGGAATGGAAAACGGTGGATCTCCCTCCATCTAGCCTATGGTTTACTCAGTGACGTGTAGTTGGAGCCTACAAAGAGCTTGCATACAGGATGATAAACCAGCTAGACCTATACAGTGCCAGATGGGGAGGATACATTGATCTTATCACAGGACTATAGAACTTAATTGTGTTAAGAGTAGGGCTGGGCGATAATTTGAACGATAACTATCGTGATATCATTTTCTCGATATAAATATAAAAAATGTTCAAAGCTATCAAACCGTCTTCAACTTTCAGTCAGGACCAAACATCTGCCTTTAAATTTAAATGAAAGAATTATTTGATATTTATCGCGATAATTATTGATATCGACTGATATGAAATATTTTATCGTGATAACAGAATTTCAATATCGCCCAGCTCTAGTTAAGAGCTACCCTTTTAATTTTGTTTTATTGATTTAATATTCTAGGTTGACCAACCCCAACGAATTCTGAATGAAAAAATGTAAACATCCTGCAGACCATCTTAATGTAACAAGCTGGTCTAGTTTTAGTTTGGTTATGTAGACTTACAGCCTCCCTTGATGTTTGTACTACAGTCTGTAAATAGGAGACAACCCATTTTATGCTAAAGTCGTTCTACCTTTCTTTAAGTTATGTATTGTTATTATTTTTATTTAGTTATTCTATTATTGTTATTATTTTTATTTATATACATAGTCACCTGTCTATTTGTAATTTTAACCCTTTTGTTTTTGTCAGATTGATTTCTTTGTTGTCATTGTTGATTGTCCTGTATGGATGATGTGTTCTGTCAGTTATTGTGTTATGATGTAAAAATGTGAAAATTAATAAAAACTTTGGTCATAAAAAAAGAAATGAAAAGTACAAACAATGAAAGAAATGCAAAGGAAATCACATAAAAAGCAAGATGCTCCATCATTAGGAAAAACGCTGTTAAAGCCGAAAGTAAGTAGGAAAAAAAAAAAACAATAAAATTGAATATTTCATGATTTGTTTAGAATTCAATTCATTTCTTGGCTTGCTAACTTCTGCAAGACACAGCGCAGCCCGAACATTACATCACTCACAGAGACTGGAAGGGGGGGTTGTAATTTTGTCCATTTCCTTGATACCACACAGGCATGGCAAACAAACAACACAAAACAACATTAAAAGACTGACAAAGAAAATAAGTCTGGTTTTGAATCCTCTGACTCAGGCACCAGTGTTTTGGCGAGGTCAGACAGGATGGGAGGAGGGGAATCATGGGATGCTAAATTGTGTCCGTTTCTGCATAGATTTATTAGACAACAGTTTAGAGCTTAAAAAATTATATTACACACTAATGTCAACCACAGTAACTCATTTTGAACTCATGTTATTAATACAGTAAAAGCACTGAGGTGACTTCCAACTGATGTAAACAAGCCTGTTATACGGGAGATTTTAAGTACAGGTTACAGGCATTACTTTCAAAATAGAGGTATGACAAATATAAGCCTGTCAGGCCATATTTTGGAAGCAAACAATGTGCATAGCAATTTTCTTTGAAGTGACTGTGAAAATCTGAACGGTATCTAAACCACGAGAAGACCGCTTAAATCCATACACAGCTGTGTGAGTCCATAAAAGGTCACTCTGGTCCACGTAATAGTCCCTCATTTGCAGCACACAAACTGAATGAAGACAAAGAAGATGGTCCTTTGTTGGCAATGTCTATAACAAACTCTATACTTTTATCAATCCAGTAAGAAGCATACACTCTGTTGAATCTAGTGTTTTCTTTTGCTGCATTCAATTCAAAGTGTTATCTAAGGAGACATGAGTGAATGTAGGCCTATAGTGCTGACAGCACCTCTATGATCATATTTCACCACTGCTTGTGTTTTTATTGTCACCTGTAAATACAGTGTAATAAAACTACTCTCAAGAACAGTCTAGTGTGATAAGAATGTAATCCTTACCATACTACTGACCATTAGGAAGAGACGTAATAAATTCCACTCTTTCGCTTCAATGCTTTTATTCTTCTAATTACCTCTTTTTAAACCTGGGGTTGGTCGTCAGATTTAGATACACTTCTTGTTATACTGGTTAAAATGATCTTTATGTCCCGATGGCAATCAATAAATAATTTGTTCTTTAAGAAAGAGCGAAAAAAATTTTTGCCATCTACAGCCGGAGTAAACCTTGGAAAACACCAACCAATCCCTACCATTAGGGTCCAATTTATGAAACCAATCAAATCTCGTCATGCCGTACTGCCCGCCTCCTGCGCGTACATTTCCCCGGCGTGCACTCCCCGTCTCCTGCCTCTACTGACTGCCCCTCTCGCTCGACCTCAGGCCTGTCCCCTCTGACCCGATGAGGTACTTTGCTCAGGACTGTAGTCCGGATCAGAGTCTAAAAAGCTCTCACCACGGGGGCTCTGACAAGCAAAAAAATGTATGACGTTTAGTAAGTCCTACAGAAAAGGTATATGTATTGTAGCATCCGTCCGGATGCTGTAGGGATGATGAGCCGATTCGTGAACACGTTGAGCTTTAATAACCGGTCACTGTCGACCGTGATCACGCCAACCAACAAAGCAACAATCAATGTTTGAATGAATGACAAACTTCTCCTCTTGTCTCTCCTCTCTCTGCACACGCTACACCTCTCCTGATGCCCTCACTAACTGTTAACACTGTAGGAATTAAGAACATCTACAATGAACACGTTTAACAAACAGTAGAGATGTTACAGTATTATATGTGTTATAACTTTTCTCCATATATCGTGTCATCAGTACAACTGGATAATGCTAGCATGACAGTTGTGAGTACTACCAATAGCCATGTTTGTTTGTGTTTTTAACTTTCACTATGATAATGTTTTGGTGTTTTCTTACGGCTGAGTGAGACATGAGTTGACGTAGTGCAAAACACAAACGATGTGCTGAGGACCGGTTTTGAATCAGTCACGATCATATGGTCGCAAACAGCGGTGCTCGTGAATGTGAGCAGGGCGTCATTTTGGAGGAGCTCCGAGGGGAGGGGGGGAGGGGTTAGACAGAGTCCTGAGGACATGCTACATTCAAATTCATGCTAGTTTTCCATGACTACCAACCCTAGCTTTAAGTATGTCTTTCTGACTGTTTGGTATAAAAACAGCTTGACTCAATCAGTGATGAAAGTGGACACAGCCTCTAGGTCCGAAAGTTTTTCAAAGGACATAAATCTGTTTTCTTTCATTAGCTAGCAGGGGGACTTTCCACTGATTCCAAAAAGACTTGATTGAATAGAAGTCTATGGGAATATGGTGATTCTTCTCACCTGATTTTGTACTTCCAGGAAAAAAAAAAATCTAGAGTTCATGTACCAAATAAGTTATTTCAAGCTAAGCTCAACACAGCATGTGGTTAACTTTCTAGAGTTTAACCAATGTATATAAACTATAAAAGAGACGTTGGTATGTTTTTGCAAATAGCCACGTGTATTGTAATTCAGGATAAAGTTACGCATGAGAAATCACTTCTGGCTCCAAAAACAAGTTGGGGCGTCAAAACCTCGGGACAGTTATTAACAAACCAATGAATGCTTGATGGGGGCTATGTCCACTTCTTATTTACAGTATGTGTTTATAGCAGCCTACTAATGGCATGTTTAAACAACTATACCTGTAATCATATCAAATCCTGCAGCGAGCTATAAAAGCTGATTAAACAGCTAACCACACCTAAAGACAAATAACCTAAGCAGACAAAATTTTAAACTAACACTGTCGGCTGCCAAGGTCTATTTTCTCAAGAATTACAAGCCTCTTTCAGAACATTATTTTTGTTTAACTGCTTTAAGCTTTTTCTTATCACTGCTGTCTCGATTCACAGAAGACAGCGACTTTCTGAGAAAAATGGGCTAATGTAAAAAAAAAAACATATTAGAGCGTTTAACAGCTTAGGTCCAGAATTTTTCTCAGGAGTTGATAGAGCCATAAACGGGCTAAATATGGATGGACTCTGGACTTGAATTTCTTGGGTGGAAAGAAATATGAATCCAGATGAGTACAAACACTGAGTAATAAGAATGGGCCTTTTTTTTATACAGGTTGTTCTGCTCCCCCTAAGGCCAGAAAACAAATCGATGACTGCTGCTTTGGTTCATAAAACAGAAACTAATTCTTAGCTGGGATTGTTAATATTTTTTCCCCTATCCCAAGTGTCTTTTAATTACAACTTTTCCCAATTCTTGATCCAATAACTCTCACTGTTTTCAATTATTGTACCCCCAACTTAGTGACATCATTCTGAACATTTAAATTAAGTTGAAATGCTGTAACTAGATACTCTTTATTTAACCTGCTAATGGTCCATACAGAGGGACAGAGGGAGCTTCGAAGCAGTCTGAGTCTGTCATTTTTTATACTCACACTTAAAACCTTACATAAGCAGTATATCACTTTATTTAATTCTCATGCTGTGTCATAAATTCTCCTTTTTTATTACTTTTGGTTCTGCTTTTGTTTGGCTTACTTAGCAACATTCCCTTTGCTTTAACACATTTTTAACCTGTGTATCAGCCAAGAATGATGTTTCACCCACTGCATGTTTATTAAATAATAAAAAAGTGCATGTTTAACAGTTGTAGCCCTGTAAAACCAATGACCCTAATGCAGCCACTCTCAGCCAACTGCAGCACTGAAATGATTCCCAAACACACACATGAATGTAGAGTGTAAACTTCACCAGGTTCCCCACATAGTAAAAAAACATGTTTTGACAACATAATACTGAACCTTGACACACCTTGACAAAGTCTTTACACACGGCATGGTGTCTGACATAAGGTAGTTATTGTATTGTAAAAGTTAATGAGGAGCTGATGGTTTTATGACAAAAAAAATCAATACCACTCAAGAATTCATGAAGATGTTGAAAACTTTTAACAGATCCATTGCTTAAGACATAATGTACAACTAAAATTCAGAAACGTTGGGGTGCTGCGTCAAATGTCAATACAAACAGATTTTGATTATTTCTAAATAACTTAAACACTGTTTTTGACTGAAATAGTTGAAAGACAAAAAAAAATAAAACTAAAATCTCCTCATTTCAAATTTGATGCCAATAACACCTTTAAAAAAAAAAGGTGGGGCTGTTTACAATTGTGTTGCATCACCTACTCTTAACAACACCCTTGGGGACTGAGGAGACCAGTTTCCTGAGTTCTGAAAGTGTATTCTTGCCTGAAATAGGATTTGAGCTGCTAAACAGTTCAGGGCCTCCTGTGTCGTATTTTTTAGTTTCACAATGCACCAAATGTTTTTAGCCTTGCTGTTACACAGAATGTGGTTTGACATTGTCTCACTGAAATATGCAAGGTCTTCCTTGGAAAGGCATTATCTGGATGCATTATATGGTGCCGCAAACCTGGATCAGTGCCTTCCAATAAGTAAAGGCTAACCATGCTATGGGCACCCATGTGCTTTTGAAGTGCGCACATAGACTGTATAATACATGGACGTAGTATCCGTGACGTCACCCATCTGTTTCTGAAAAACTGTTTTGAGGCCAATTGGCGGCAGCCATATTGCTGCTGTTGAGCGCTTGTAACGTAAAGAGGCGGGCTTTGAGCCTCCTAGCCAACAGCTACAATGTTCCCACCTGCCAATCATGTCAGCTGTGCCCCTCATTGGAAGAGTCGTAATCTCAATATCTTCGAAATTGCTGCGTTAGAAAAAAATTTGTCCCCTGTACATTGTGTGCCGATCGAGAAATGAGCTAACCAGACTACACTCGTCTTTTGTACCAGGCTGTAAGCATGTTTATTTCTGCTGTAAAGATCGTCTTTTTTTAATTGGTGCGAATGTGGTTTCCGGTACTTCCGGAGCCAGCCTCAAGCAGATTCTCGATGAACTGCAGTTTTTAGCACTTCCACATTGTACTCATTTTTGGACCGGAGGTTGCCGCTTGGCACGGATAGCAAGTCAGGTGGAGCGTCCATGATTTCCTGACTTGTCAGATCATTTTATGTGTTTATTTTGCAATGTTTTCAATTAAATAAAAGGTTAAAAGAATTTGCAAACCATCAAAATCAAAAGTTCTTATCAACATTTTACTCAGCAGCCCAACTTTTTGGGGTTGTACTTAAAAACCTATTTTTGAATTATCAAAATATATATAAAGCTCATTTCGATCTTGTACATTTTGCTTTCTAGCCTCAGTTCATTGTAATCTTTAGGGCATTCTTTGTCCCAGAAAATGCAGCATCAAGGCTAAGGTCACTGTGGAAAATTAGTGAGTGTACTACCAGAACAGTGATGTCAATGGATAGATTTGCAGGCTCTTTATTAGAGCCATATGTGAGCATGGTGTGCAAATCACACACAACTACTATGTGATCACAAAAGCTTCATGCATGTTTAACTCTCTGCAGGCCGGGCTGTTCATATGAGAATACATATGAGGCCATGCTGTGTGGACTTCATTACATAAAACATGAAGAATGAATGTTATCAGGTTACACGGAGCTCCAGCATTACTTAAAGACAGCCAGCAACATTTAGAGAAGAAGGGGGGAAATAGCATTTATCTGTGCAGCTTGGACTGAAGTTACAACAGCTAAGATCAACTGGATACAATCAGTGGAGCAATAAACAAAAGTGTCAGATGAGAGGTCTGAATAACAGATTGAAAGGATAGCCGCTGTCCTACGGGGAAGAACTATATCACAAGATAGAAATGCCTCACACACACTAGGGCAAAGGCTTCTCCTGCTTTTTGCCTTTTAAAGAAAGGCATTTCAGAGCAAACCTGGGAACTGTCAAACTTGGCTAGTTTCTCTGCTTAAAGCCAGAGACATAAGTCTGCTGGCTTTAGCGCATGAGTCACACAGACCCCACCTTACATCAATCTGATGCTACGGGCCAGAGTGTTTCTGTAGCAGGAAAAAACATGATAAAAAAGCTGCCCAGCTCTGTGTCATAAACATCAGTGCCCCTGGTCAGAAGAGGTGGGAAGAAAAACAAAGATGACACAATGGGGAGGGCACAGAGTCACAGGGCTGGTTATTATGGAGCACCACAAACCAAAGGTTTTTTTTTTCTTTTTCAACAAGACTGCTGTCACAAAATGACAGCAACAAGAGGCAAAAATCACATATATGACAAAGAAAAGGACTCAAATAACCACTTCCTTGCTTCCTCTTTTCTTTGCAAAAGCTAGTTTGAGTAAGTTCACCTTTTAGCCAAAGGTGTTCTGTAACACACACAGCTCCAAGATTAACGAGGTAAATCCAGAAATCAAAGTAGGTTACAGTTACAAATGATTGTTAAATAAGTGACTGAATCACTTAGTTTTTGAAAAAACTATCACAACACTATATTGACAATACTGTCTGTTACAATCAGCCTGAACTCAAGAAGATTGTTCATTTTATCTCCATTCATCAGTGAGGTAAATAGGATGAAAAATAATTGCATTTTCTTTCAATATAAGATAAAAAAAATACATTATTGAGCCCCGGGGGGAATTCGGTGTATTCCTTATGGCCCATGTAGATGCAGCAACAGCAACTTCCAGCAACTTTATTTAATGTAGAAGGGTTACCTAGCACCATGACAGAACTACAGGCCATCTCTGCTAGTCCCTAGTCCAGGGATTTTCAGACTAAGGACATGAGCTGGTCTGGACATTTTTAGCAGACAGTGAGCAAAGTTAACCATTTAAAAGAAAAACAAATAGATAAGATAACAAACACACTGGATGTTTCTTAATGTATTACCACATCCAAAAGGGCATAAACACAATAAAAGAGCAGTACTTAAACTAAACCTATGCTGAAATACTGCTTCTTTAAATTCTACATTTCAAACATTTAATTTCAACACATTTTGACAGGTATACAAGCACAAGTGAAGGTGCATATGAACAAAAAAAACATAGCAGATTAGGAACACCATCTTTTGTTTTGGTCACATCTGAAAGTGCATAAAAAAAGTAACGTGCTTAACAGCAATTTTTCAGAACTTGAGGTGTTTTTCTTCTTTTGAAATAACAATAAACACAGTTTGTACCTGTCCATATTTGGTCCCATCTGAGACGGATGCTTTCAATGTTTGTAATAATGTTAGAATTTTTGTAAGAACTTGTCAGTGTTAGTAAAAGATGAATTTGTTGCCGGACTCAAGTCACAATCACAATCTTGTAGTTAAAAAACTACACCTTGAAATCAAAGAGAAAAAAAAACCCATCCAAATAATAAGTTAAAAGTCAAATAGAATATTTTACATATTAAGCTGACTGCAACAATAACTTATTTAAGTTGACCTAACGCAGCAACTTAGAACAAGGTAAGTTTGGTATTTAAATGTCATGGATTTTTTTTAATTGGCTTGTTTTCTAACAGTTTGTTTCGCTGTTTAGAATCCAACATGTTTCCAATGTATAGTTTGGCTTTGGCGCCAAGCCTACAAAGGAACATTTGTATTTTCAATGCTTACAACCTCAGTAGAGCTTCTGATGCCAACTCCCTTACTTGTTGATACCAAGTACCCCTTCAATACTACAGCAAATGGTGGAAAACACCGACATCTCAAGTTTGTTTTTTAATGTCACATGATAATTCAACAAAAAAAAAAGTGGGGATATTTGGTCATAGTTTTAGAGTAGTGAGATGACTGGCTTACGTGCCATTACCCGATATACCCAGCAAGAATAAAAGCCAAAACGGATACTGAGAACTCAATAATAGTAACAGGAAACCAAAGAGAGGCAACAAGCTGTCAACTGAGAATCTAATATCATGAAGCATTTGGTATTTTATTTTTGACAAGATAGTCGAGAGTGAGAAGTTTTGGTTGATAGTTTTCTAGTTTTCCAATTCAGATTAGCTTGCTACTCTGCTCATAATAATGCTTTGTTTTCAGGGCAAAGATCTAACATTATCTTATTGTTGTAGCAGTACTTTGTTGTGTCAATACTCCTGAGTTCAATTAGTCTTTTTATAGCTTAAAACCGTGCTGATTTATGCTTCTTTTAAAATGTTCTTCATATTAATTACAGTCATGTACCTTAATATCATTAGAGAAATATTTCACTATGAGAAAGTTATTTTAAAAACAAGTTTGTTTTCTTCATACAGTCTGTCAGGAAACTTAACATTTTATGTTCTGGCTGCTGCTGCCAAAGTTTTCCCCAAAACAAACCAGTGAGGTATGTATATGTCAGAGTTCATGTGCTGAAGATGTCCTCAGTGTATTGGTTGGCGGCTGGTGGAGTGTTGTTTGTTATGATTTCTACGGTCTCATCAGATGTGCCACTTAGGTCAGAGCACGCCTGGTCCCGCGTTTACATGCTGCGCCTTTCCACACTCCTTCCTGTTCCACTGTCCCGTCTTTTCCAGCCTGAATGCCTGCTCCTCACTCTGAGACCACCTTTGCCCTCGACCCACCCTCTCCCTCCAGCTCCCACCCCCTCCCTCCAGCTCCCTGCCAACGAAGCATGCATTACTTCATTCATGATTTCCTTCTCCTCAAAACAAGTGTGTGGCAGCATTATCCTGTCAATATTGACCAAGAAGTTAATACGATTTATCAGTATGTGGGTATTCTGTTTGCAAATATTCAAGATGTTATCATAAAGTGAGGCTTGCTTCAAATTGTCCTGGAAATTTGCCATTTGCAGCAAAAAAGGAGCCCCAGAAGCCTACTTATGCCATCGAGCAAAGCACTGTCAATATCATAGAAAGCCTTGCTCTTTTTAGGGATGAAAAAGTGTTCCTCCCACATGACTTCTAATGCGTTTTTAATGAAAGATTGTGATGCCGGTCTCTGGCAGAATCAGTAATGTGATTACAGAGAGCAGCAGAGTGCCAAGGCACACACGATGGCATGCTACCCTTAAACCTGTCTGCCAGAGAGAGAAAAACAAAAAAGACTTTCCAATAACTATTTCAAAGTGGAACTGAAAGTGAAGCAAAGAAACACAAATCATTTAGTTATGAGTCAGTTCAACAGAGGAAGTCCAGCTGTGGGAGTGACCATAACTGACCCCACTGAAACTCCATATTCTACATGGTTTCAGCATAACACCACATGCAGGAAACTGTGAAACCACAGAAACTAAATAAACCAGTACAACTAGGGATGTTAGAGACTCATTTCTGGGTTGATTAAATGGACATTTAAATCCTGACTTACTGACTGGTCTACAGGTAAGAAAATACTGAAAAAACAGTTAAGATTTAGCACAAATTATTAATTGGGATAATCATGCACGCAAGATTATATAATCTGCAGATAAACCATATAAAATTGTTTTGCAACACATGGCTAAAATTAGCAGAGCTAGAACTACCAGCCTGTGTTCCTCTTTGCAGGTGGATGTCCACATACCCGTTTGTGTGTGGCAGTCACGTTAACCAGCAGCGTGCCGAGATGCTGCTAGTAGCGAGCACTGACAGCATCTGTCTCGACCTTCATGTCGGTGTTTCTGTGACGCAGCGTGGCGTGTATGTTTACATTTCACAGCCATGCTCAGTCTCTGGAAATGTGTGTGTGGTGGTGTGTGGTTCAGAAACTGAGAAAATCGCAGCGACTGTCGCTAATGTTTTCTTCTTCTTTTGCTACTTAAAGCTAGGGTTGGTAGTCACGGAAAACTAGCATGAATTTGAATGTAGCATGTCCTCAGGACTCTGTCTAACCCCTCCCCATCCCCTCGGAGCTCCTCTAAAATGACGCCCTGCTCACATTCACGAGCACTGCTGTTTGCGACCATATGATTGTGACTGATTCAAAACTGGTCCTCAGCACATCGTTTGTGTTTTGCACTACGTCAACTCATGTCTCACTCAGCGGTAAGAAAACAACAAAACATTATCACAGTGAAAGTTAAAAACACAAACAAACAAGGGTATTGTTAGTACTCACAACTGTTATGCTAGCATTATCCAGTTGTACCGGTGAACAATATCAGGGGAAAAGCTCTAATACTACATCTAAACTTTCTGTAGGACTTACCAAATGTCATTAATTTTTTTGCTTGTCAGAGCCCCCGTGGTGAGAGCTTTTTTGACTCTGATCCGGACTACAGTCCTGAGCAAAGCACCTCATCGGGTCAGAGGGGACCGGCCTGAGGTTGAGCGAGAGGGGCAGTAAATAGAGGAAGGGGAAGCAGAGGCAGGGGACGCGGAGTGAACATCGGGGAAATGTGCGCGCAGGAGGCGGGCGGTTTTAATTACCTGTTTTATTTTTACTTTATTTTATGTAAAGCGACTTTGAGTATTAAGAAAAGCGCTATATAAATCCTATTAATTATTATTATTATTATTATTATTATTATTATTATTATTATTACCACCTGTTTGCTTCATGTTCCTCCTTGAAACCATAAAAATGTGTATTTTCATGACTAAATTGGCACCTATTAATCTGAGTGTAGCTGATGGCTAGCTTGGGCTTCATATCATTGCAGCAAAATTGATTGAAACACAGGAATTTAAGCTAGGCCTTTATCCAAGAGGTAAAATGTTAGCATGCTAAGTGAGAAAGCTTGTTTACATTAAATAATTCCTCTTATTTTTTGTGCAAAAATCAGATGATGTATTTGCTGTGAATGCTCATACTGCAGTTAAAATGAAACTGCCATCAAGCTAACAATCCATGAAGTTTTAGTTGAAGAAATCTGTGTGTTAGCTCAGAACAACAGAGCAGGGTGGGATAGAGGGTACAGACAGGACACAGTTCCTGTGGAGGAAACCCTGTGAAACAGAAGCACATCTGCATGTTGCTCCTCTCATGGGCACTTCCATGTCACAGCTCTCTGGCCCACGGCCTCGCTGTAAAGCTTCCTCTCAGAACCAAGGACTTTCCGTAGTGGGACATCCTCCCAGCTGACGAGAGCAGGGAGTCACCGAGAGGCTGAGGAGGGCCTGGGATTCACACTTCACTATTGTGTTTTAGACAGTCCAAACACGGCAGATCAGTCCGAGGTCAAAACACAACTGTTAGTGTTTTACCAGACAGCTCTTTCACCCACACTATTTACTATAGGTTATGTAGCCGACTCAGTGTTCCACAGATAAACCGCTTTTACGACCCAGCCGAGTGTGACATGTTATTGTAAGGCTGTGAGTATCCATCATACACAGAGAGGATTACCCAGCTTAACTGCCCCAAATCAACACCACTCATCAAAAACAACCGTCTGAGCTCACAAGTTCCTCCACTGAGGCCGCCATATCTTCTTCAAAGCTGAAGATCACAAACGGGGCAGATTTAGAAAAAAACAATACTGATGTTTTTGGGGTTTTTTTGTATGAAGAAAACACAAGAGGCTCACATTCTCATGAGACAGGATTATCAGAGTGATGTCCAAGAAATAAGAGCTGGGCTGGTGATGAGCTCCATCCTGGGATAAAGCTAAAACTACTGTGGATATGTAACGCCTTTCCTGAGAACAGCGTGACAGAGTGTAGAAATCACTCGAAGTCTGTGTGGAGTGTGTTTAAGTTGAAGAAAATCTCTTCATTGTGATCAAAACATAATTGAGTTTGATTGAAGATTAAAGGTGCACTACAGGACTTTATAGGATTTAACTTTGGACAGTCCTGCTTGATCACCGGGAGAAGCACCTGGAAACTACAGTTGTTTTTAAAAGTTAACACTTACCTTTTGAATTTGGCTTTATTAGTAATTTAATCATTTATTCTTAGCGCTGAACTGCATTGTTATAATCATTGCTTTAAAAACATTTGTGTGATTTATTTATTGTATTGATCTGGCCCCGTATGCACACCCAGCCATTAGCGATGAAAACGTTCCGTTTGTACTAATGGTGAAAAAAAAGTTGATTAGCAGTATGCATGATCCAGGTTAACACCCCAACAAAGCATTACATTTAATGGCGGTAGACCCCAACTATTACAGTTCATAACGGCAGGATTACCGCACCTGTTAGGCTGTTTAAAGGATGGCGGACATCGTGCTTATGCGTTACCATTTAAGACAAAATATGTGAAGACAACGGATATTTAGGGATCGAACGAATCCTTTGAAAAAGTATGATCTTTAAGGATTGACTTATAGTAGCTGTTTGTTCATTCTATATTCTTGTAATGAAATGTCCATTTCTTCTTCCGCTGAAAGTGTGTTTTTTTCTTGATCTTCTCTCAGTCGCACTGGTACCGCTCGCCATGTTTATTGTTGTGCAAAGTAGGCATGCGCAGTTCAAATTTGTTGGATAGGGGTTTTCCAGGAGGCTCCCTGGACATATTTTGCACCAGCCTCGCTTTCATGGCGCAATTAGTTAATTGGCCAATTTCTTACAGTCGTGCATGCGGCTAACACTACGGCTAAATGGCTCGTTCCATAACACTATGTTAAGACCAATGGTCCCGTTTGTGTAATGGCTGGACGTGCATATGGGCCCTGATCTATTTTACTTTAACTGATTTTTAATTTACCTTTCTAACCTTACTTATTTTATTAATTTTACTGTGTCGATTTTATTTATTTTTAAGTATTTTTAATGATTACATCTTTTATTATTTTACCCATTTCTGTCTCTCTGTTCTTCTGTGAATCACTTTGGGCTGCATGCTTGTATGAAAGGTGCTCTATAAATAAAGTTGAGTTGAGTACTGAACCTCAACCTTAAATAACTTCAGCTATTTTTTCTTCACAACAAACCTCAAAAATATAAAGTTAGCATCATAACAAGTCTTAGAATAAAGGATACATTCATACTGAAGGGGCTAATTTTGAGATTGGGATTATTCAAATGAGTATATTTGACTTTTATATCAATGCACTCATTGTTGGACTCCACCTGTAACAGCAGTGTTATCATTTTAGGACAGACGGTTGACAGTTGGATTTATTGGCCTTGCTTTAAAATTAAATATCAAGATGGGGAAACACCCTTTGTACATGGTAGTAAAGTATTTCTACTTCTGCATTACTCTCAGGCCAAGAGCATTATTAATCTAATATTTTTCTGTGGCAATCAAATAATCCTGAAGATCCTCTGTGTGTTATTAACAAGGACAGTGAACTTATGATTACAGACAGCAATAAAAGGCTGTTATAAACAGTCATTTGGCATTAGTACAAGGAACAGGCCATGTTTAAAAAGAAGCACTCTCCATGAGTGGCTCGAGTTGAGACCTGCAAGCTGAGAGCACTTCATTTGTGTCAATACATCAAAACGTGACCACCACTTCCTTCCTGACGAGTTGAACTGACTTTGCTGTCGTCTCGCTGGGAACATATGCTCAGGGTTCCGTAATCCTCGCCATATTGTCATCACACAGACCCTTAATAATTGTTAAATCATATCACTATCCTGGACGTGCTTACAACCTCCAAAAAAGAGTGACTCATAGAGAAGCCACAGTCATATAAGGGATGAAATACAAGACACAACGCGTCCCCCCCTGAAACTCTACACTGTGTGTCAGTTTGCACCAACATAGCAGAGCATCAGTATCAACTCGACTGTGAGCAACACGAGAGACACTGAATACCAGAGTTCACCACGGTGCACGAGGTTGCAAAAGTGTGACTTTGGAAAGTTGCATGTAATCTTCCAATTTAAGGTGAAAGCATGTTACAATTGTGCTGATCAGAAAGCTCAGAAAAAAGACAGGAACTACTCTAAGTAACAGTACAGGACAGAAGGATACCAATGACTGCTCAGCATAACATGACTGTGGAGCACTGGAGGTCATTGTGGTGTCTAAATCTATAGAAAACCGAAGTGAGGGCTAGGAGCGACGCTATCTCAGAAGCAGCTTGATAAACTTGATACTATCAACAGTACAGGCTGAAAGTTTTCTCTACCCCCATGAGTCACCTAACTACCACTGCTGCTTCATTTAACACCAAGCCTTACCTAAACATTACTTCAAACTAGGTGTATCCCTTCGGGTCAAGTGTATACTTTGCACCAAATCATGAAACACAGTCTGCTGTTTAAGTATGTTTCGAGTTCTAAGGACTGACATATATTTCAATTCTCTCCAGAAGCAAGCGTTGTCCTCACTGTTAAGTCTGAGTCAAATTAAGCTAATTCAGGATTAGGCAGCAAAATTAATGAGTTCACCTCAGGCTGAGGATGACTGTTGAAATCACCACCACTGTAAGTTTATGAGGTGCTTAACACAATGAAATGTGTTCTGCTGCCATGAGAAATACTCAATTCAACTCTTAATCACTTGAATATTAGTTCAAAAATGCTACTTTTTCTAAATTGTATATTTGCATGATGCAGTTTGGCAAACGATAGAATTATTGATGATCCAATACAATATGAAAGAATGCAATACAATTTGGTAAGTTACAAAAGGATAAGATATGATACAATATAATACGATAAGATACGATATGATAAGATACGATACGGTATGATAAGATACGATATGATAAGATACGATACGGTATAATAAGATACAATAAGATACGATAAGATAAGATACGATAAGATAAGATACGACAAGAGACGATAAGATAAGATACGATCTGATCTGATACAGTATGATATGATACGATATGGTAAGATACGATGTGATACGCTACGATAAGGTATGACACGATATGATATGACACGGTATGATACGATAAGGTATGATACGATGTGATACGATACGAAACAATGATACGGTATGATGCGATACAATACAATAAGGTATGATACGATACGAGACAATAGATACGGTATGATGCGATATGATACAATACAGTATGATACGATACAATACGAGACGATACAGTGTGATACGATAAGACTTGATACGGTATGATATGATACGGTATGATATGATGCGATACGAGATGATACGATACGGTATGATACAATAGGATACAGTATGATACAATAGGATACAGTATGATACAATAGGATACAGTATGATACGATATGATTCTATTTCATACAATGCAAAACAATTGATACAATTCAGTACTTTAGGACATAACAATATAGGAAAGGATATAATACAATACAATACAATACGTTAAACCACGATATCACATTGTTTTAATGATAAGATGTAACCCAAGTTCATGAGCAAGATAGGACGGGACAGGACGCTGTACGTATTCAAAACGATATAAGATAAAAACACATTACGATTAAACTTGATACATTAGGATACAATAAGATAGAGAATGAAATGGCAGGATATAGCACGATACGATACTTTTATCAGAAAGGGTGATTTGTCTTGGTGCTTATTCAGCTGCCTAAAAAAAAAAATCAAAACAACTTGTTTGTTTATTCAACAAAAAGAATAAACAAACCTCATTTACACAGAAAAGCACATACCAATGACAACATATTGCACATTACTCATATTGCACATGTTCTACATTATACTAAACATAAATCAGTGAAAGAAAGGAAGCTATAGCACAACCTATTCTACCTAAAGATACACTATTTGAGAAGTTGATTGAGGCAGGCACAAATAAGTATTTAAGAGATAAAGTTCACACTGAGGTATCGTCTCAGATGTTATAAGCTCACACTCAGAGTGAGTGGTCTTGAGATTTCTCAGACCATGCTACTTCTGACCTGGTGATGAGTAACAATACTAAACTGTTTGAGCAGAGTAGAGTTTTCTGGCCCTCCCTCACCTCCTCCTGTCCTGAGTTCATGTGGCAGGGGAAAAAAAGGTTCAGAGGTCAAACCTCCGTCAACACTTGTAGTATACAGAACAACTTTGTAGTTGAATTTCGGCTCGTGGTCTGGACCATGAAAAAAGGCCACAAATCCAAAACATCACAATCTCAGAATAAAGCTTGTCTTTTTACACAAGTGCTGCTGGAGTTTTGACCTCAATACCAAATTGTTCCGAATCGTAAATGTGCTACTAAAACTGCTGACACAATGAAGTAAGCCTGAACTACAATCACTGTGCAAGCTTGGCAGTAACACCTCGCTGGATCTGTGCCTTGAAGGAGTCGACTGCCCTGAAGACACAATGAGAGACATGACTTAATGCAACCAACAACTGTGTGAAAGTAGGTCTGTGTGAGGGTTTAAGAGTAGAAAAACATGTTGTGTGACAAGTTTGAATCACTAGGCAATTGTAGGACTGCTGCTGAAATGAACCGTCAGCTTATATGCATCAACATAAAAGCACTGATACTACTGCATGTGTGCACTAAAGGGAAAAGTGTCATTACCTTCACACAGGACTGAAATTCTTTACCATTTTCAGCTGCTTTTCCTAAATAATCCTCTTGTAGGCTAAGCTCTGCGAGAACACATGTTCTGCTGTATCTTTCAGGATTTAGTAAAGTCAGAAAACATTAGAAAATTAAGCAAAGGGTTGATTTCAAGAACACAGAAGTACATGAACAGTCTATGTTTTAATGACTATGTGTTGAAATGTGTCTGTGAGCAACACTGAGCACCTAGAGGCGAGCCCAGCCCACAGGACTAGAGTTCAAAGAGATAACAATCTAATGAGTTTAACCCAGCTGAGGTGTGTGTGACTGAGAGCAAACAGAAGAAGATGTTGGTGTTCAAAGATATAAAAGACTCAAGGGTCAGAAACACATGTATATCTGCCCTTATAGATCCAAACTAAGTGAAGCAATGTTCAAATCAGACAGACAACGCCTTGATCTTGGAGGAAAGACAGTCTGCTGTATTACTTAACACAGGGGTTCCCAAACTTTTCAGCCCGTGACCCACAAAATATTGGTGCCAAAGTCTTGTGACCCCCACTGTCCCTCAAAGTGATTGAATATGGCTTCATCTAGCTAGTCTGCAGAAAGTGACCCTACCTATGTGAGCATGTGGCTGTGTTTCCTACTGCTACTGATGCTTTTTATAATTAACTGTTCCCTAATTCTAAACTTAGGAGTCATCTGACAAAAAGAAAGGTAGAAAACTCATCACGTTTTATTTTCAAGGTTTTATTTCAAAGTTAGCTACTATCTTTGTCGATATTTTTTACTATAATGGGTAAAATGTACTATTTTTAGATTATTCTAAATAATAAACACTCTGGAAGACATCTCATGACTCTCCCATTTGTGTTTCGTGACCCCCCAAAGGGGTCCCAATCCACACTTTGGTTATCCCTGGGTTAACATTATGCCATGTCCAGTTTTAGTGTCACACTGGAAAGAGGAGCATTTAGTGATATTTTTTTATTTAAAGGGACATTTAAGTTTTGAAAATGTTTTAGGCATCAACTTATTAGATTAGGAGCAGTAAGTAAACCTGACAGGCATCTTTAAGTGCGACTGCTGCTTTGAGGCAGGTGACATGGACATGGAGACAACAAAGCCCATCTAAAATTAATTTATGGTTCAAAACAATTGAACGTGCATCCGATGATGAAAGCATAATTTATACTATTAGAGATGATGTGGAAAAAATCCATAAAATCTACCCTAAAATCAGACTTGGCAGAATGTGCAATTTCATAAACTTACATCAAGAATAGAAAAGCACTAGACCACTTTTTTTGGCTCCTCCTGCACATAACATGTTAGTGGTTATTTTTATTATTGAATTTTATCTGTTATATATTGGCTCTGTTATTGAACATGCATTGTTTGTTTTGTACTCTTATATGTGCAATAAATAAATAAATAAATAAATAAAAATCATGAAGTCATGTATTATGTCCCTGTGTCCAATCATATTCATGGATTCTGTTGATGTAATAACTGTATTTATATGAATTGTTAATTTTGTATATTCTAATGTTATTTTATTTGTAGTATCAACTATTGTCTTTATGTGTCAATTTAGTATTTTTAAATACATTTTTGATATTAGAACATTATTTGGGTGGAGGCTTCAAATAAGCTCTCTGAGTTTTCTGCCTCTTCCTGCGCTGTTTATTATTTATCTTTGCTCTTTTTGTGTGTATTTTCTTTTTAATTGTGCAAATAAATAAACATAAACATAAACACAGTCAAATGGAAAAGAAGGATCAATCTGAGGGAACACCACAAGACCTCTTCCCAAAGCAAGTGCACACTTTTTTGACTTTTCATGACATTCTCAAAGTTTGTAAACTCACGTTTTGTTGCATTGATGAGGTTCTTCCCATCTTTGTACAGTTCTTTGATGAACCTGTTGGTCTTTTCCAGCTCTGCTTCGTGTACTTTGATTTTCTCCCTGAAGCAGGGGCTGTCCAGATAGCATTCACTGAATTCCAGCGGGTGTAGTCCCATGTTTGTGACAGATTGATAGCTTCGTCTGCTGAAAGTTAGAAACTCGTCAAAATGCCTCTCACTTTGAGGCGATAATAGCTGCAGATCCTAATAAAATGAGCTCTCCTTCGGCAGGCGGTGTCAGGTCTAACGGAGGAGCATAGCTACGTCAGGTAGCAGCAGCAGCAGCGGCTAACGGGGGTTAGCATGGTAAAGTTCTGACACTCAGGCGCGTGGGTGTTCCCACAATTCACGAACAGGTATAACGGTTAAAAGGTGAAAACGATCCACTATCGCGTGAAGTGTTCATAGGAAGCCGGTTCACAGGAGTTGTCAGAGAGCCATGTCTGCTGTGTCCGATATTCCTTCCTCCAGCCGGACTCCACCTAGCAGAGTGACAGATTGAGAAACTCTGCTGACATCTGCGTGCGTGTAGCAAACTTCTGCCAAAGAGTATCTAGCCTCTGCGAGATAGTTCACTGATGCCTACTTCCGCCTTCACTTTAACCCACCAAAAGCACAGATTTTTGTTATATGCAGGTCTAAGTTTTAACCTAACCAAATAATAAAGCATTTCACCAACAAAGCAGAACAAAACTTTTAATATTGGAGATTGAAATGCGAAAAAAAAAAACCTGATTAATCATCAATCAATCAATTTTTATTTATACAGCACCTTTCATACAAATCAAATGCAACCCAAAGTGCTTTACAGCGATTGAAAAACAAGAAAGAGGCAGAAATAAAACAATGGCAAGATATATTAGGGGGAAATAATAATAATAATAATAATAATAATAATAATAATAATAATAATAATAATAATAATAATACAAATAATAATAATAATAAAAAAAATAATAATAATAATGAAAATTACATAACATAAAATAACATAGAAAATAAAATAGAGATTAATGCACACCAACAATAAAATATGTGTAATTAAAATAAGTTTAAGCATCAACATTAAGAATACAAATAGTTAAAATAAATAGATTTAAAAAGGGTAAGGATAAGAGTTGAAAATAAAACTAAGGCTAAGAATATCAATAAAACTAAGTAGATGAATGAATGAATGAAAGTAAATGAATGAATGAATAAATGAATAAAAATAGAATAAGATAACAGTTAAAATTATTAAAATAATAAAGCAAAATTTAAATCAATATTACAGTAAATGTTAAGTAATACAATTGTTAAACCCTACATAAAACCAAGACTGAAT
Source organism: Notolabrus celidotus (assembly GCF_009762535.1). Classification (NCBI taxonomy): domain Eukaryota; kingdom Metazoa; phylum Chordata; class Actinopteri; order Labriformes; family Labridae; genus Notolabrus; species Notolabrus celidotus. Next base: position 25,542,209 of record NC_048278.1, on the reverse strand, counting down.
AAATACATTTTTACATTTAAAATATACGTTTGGTTGAGTTACTACAGAAAATACTATGTTACTCACATAAGTCATACTTCTATGTGCACAAAACATTTAACTACTTTACTACTTGACTAAACTATTTCCAGTATTTCATTATTCATGGACTTATTTAATCAACAAAAAGCTCGCCACATGTTATGTATGTGCATTTTCTTATTATCAATGATAAAGCCACTTCCACTGTGGAAATAATAACTTTATTTACTAATCTATGGATTTATGTAATTAAGAAAAAAAACTCATCATGTGTTTTGTTTGAATATCTTGATTTGTAAATTACAACAGCTGTCAAATATATGCACTTTCACAACCAAATAATCATTCTGTAGATTGTAAATAAGTATACGTAGCATAGTTCCCTAAAATGTCACGCAGTAAAGTATTATATGATATGACTGTAAAATTTACAACCTCAAAATTTTACCTCAGTATGAGTATTGGAATTTTCAAGTTTGTTGACATCTATATTACCAAATATAGTTTTGCAGCAAATATAAAACGGCTTCATTTAATGGGAAAAAGGAGGAATATTAAAACACTAACAGTGAACCAATTTTAAATGTAAAGGCTTAGGATTATAACCCAATTCACAAATTCAGGCATCAAATGGTAGGGGATCAAACTTGCAACAAAGAGCAAAACTTACAGTTCATGTTCACTAAAGTATACACAGTCGAGTATGCAGAATGAGGATAATAAAAGTAACTATTATAGTCAAACTGCAAACAGTGGTGGTAGAAAGAATCAATCATCACATCAATGAAGACCATCTCTCATTCCATAAACTAGAAACTTTCCCAAAGTATTAAAGCTGTTAAGAAATGTAAGACTATATACAAACAGTACAAGAGCATTTCTTGGATACAATTATGTCCTTCAATAATGCTTGCATGGATTTTTTTCATGATAAAACAGTAACAAACCAAAATACTAGTGACCAAAATGTGCTGCATTTATCCCTTCCAAGGTTATAGGCTTAAACTCTTGCAGTGTAAACAATGTTTATGGCTGCAAGGTGGAGTCCCATCTTTAATGTGCTGAGCTAGGAATAAGGTACACCATCCAAAGCAATGAAATTGGATGTTATTTCGATATGGATGAGTGTGATTTTTCCCACACTCATCCATATCAAAATACTAGAAGGATTCACATACCAGGCTAAATATAAGACACAAAAAGAAGGTATAAGAAAGATAATTTATTCGTATTCGAGCTGATTTGAGATAGCTCGGTTCCTGCTCTGCAGCGGGGCTCGTGGTTGTGAATATCTTGATCTTTTAACTCTTTGGTTGTACTTCAAGATCCTTTGGTTCCGCCGGAGGGAAGTCTGAAGCAGCAACAACCACTGCTAAATTTTGAAATGCCTACAGAGGGAATTGTTTAAATAAAATAACCAATTAAAGCCACCCGTTTTTCACTGAAAATAAGCATTTGAAACATTAACATTCAAATACAGTGGTGCCCATGGAACCATTCGCTGTTAAATGTTTCTTCCCGACTACTTTTACGCACGCACATGCATCTTTAACGTTTCTGCATGTTTTTTTTTTAAACAGGGACGTTACTTAAGGTGTTATTTAATAGTTAGCTGTTATAATGTCAATGTAAACAGATATGAAGAGATTGTAATATGCCCTGAACATATCGTAGCTAATGTCAGAGCATCATTTATTCTGTTAGCTAAGCTAACACCAGGCTGCTGTCAGGGGGGGGGGGGAGATTGCTCACAACGATGCTAACGACTTTTGTAGATATGTTAGCTGTTATATTTACCTTTTTCACCACGAGAAGCATCACCACGTTGACCAAGCAGCAGTGATCTCTTACTGTTCCACAGATTTGAGTTAAAACAACATAAAGTAAGTCAATGTTTATTATTACTTATGCATTACGAGCAGCTAGTGAGTATGTTTATGACTGAATTTTCAAAAATCGGAGTCAGTAAGTCAATAACTTTACTTTATGTTATGATGCAATATCCCATATTTATGAATGATTTGGAATTCTGAGGTTACATGTGTTATCTTGGATTTTGGCCAGAGAAATAACATTCAATTCGCAGAATTTACATTTTTTTTGTCTTCTCCTTGCAGCACTCTATCGAATATTTAATCCGTAATAAAATCAATTGATCTATATATCAGGAGTTCCCAAAGTGAAGATATGTATTATTATTATTATTATTATTATTATTATTATTATTATTATTCATTTTTGTGTATTACCTTGTTTTCTTATGTTTATCTTATATTTTGTTTGTACTGTTAATTATTATTATTTGTTTATTATTATTATTTTGTAATTATTATTATTTTTCTTATTTTTGTTGGTTTTGTATTACTTACATATAAGATAAGATAAGATAAGATACTCCTTTATTCGTCCCACAAAGGGGAAATTCATGGAGTTACAGCAGAAAACCAGAAGGTGTACAGTACAAGAATTTCAAAAAGAATATATATATAGGAAAAAAATGTCCATCAAAGATGACAGATTGGCCATAATTCTCCTGTCAGCCACCACCTCCACAGGGTCCAGGACTGAGCCCAGTTTGTTCAGTCTTGCTCTCCTGTATCCTGTCTGCCCACAGCAGGTGAAATCCTTCCAATGTGGCGTTGGTGTCCGGTGTTAGCTCTGTTAGTATTATTAATTAATTAGTTAACTAGTGATAAACCCAGAAATACAGGAAAAAAATGCAATAAAAAAAGTCAAATGACACAAATGATTACTAAAAATAGTAAATTTTACCCATTATAGTACAAAATATAGACACAAATAGTAGCTAAACATGAAATAAAACCTTGAAAATAGAAAATGTAATGAGTTTTCTGCATTTCTTTGCTGCCAGAGGACTCTTTAGTTTAGGGTTAGTGAACAGTTAATCATCAAAAGCATCAGTAGCAGCAGGTTCATTCATAAAGGTACAGGAAACACAGCCACATGCTCATATACTGTAGGTAGGCTCATTTTCTGCAGACCAGATAAATGAAGCCACATTAAATCACTTTGAGGGACAGTGGGGGTTGCGAGTCTTTGGCACCTATACTTTTTGAACCCCTAATCTATATTATTGGACAAGATCAATACTAGTAGTCTGTTTGTTTTTTTTTTCTTCAAAGGATGCCTAATGCCAGTGCGCGTCCAAAGCATGGCAGGAGGACTCGAAGGCGCCGCAGAGAGGACCCTGCCAGGAACGAGCTGGTCTCTAGTTCCCTGGAAAGTGCCCAGCAGTGCCTGTTCAACCAGGATTATGGGACTGCGTTTGTGCACTATCTTCTTGTCCTCAACCTGGCACCTGTGTTTAAAGACTTTGCCAGGGTAATGACTGTTTAAATTACTCTGAAAAACTGTCCTATTATAATTACTGCAAATCACAATGGGTTGGGTACGCATATACAGCTGATTTCTTTTTTTTATTGCTGCACTATCAGATGATGTAAAATTTAAGCCCAGTTTCTGTCCTTTCCTTTAGGAGTCCTTCAGGTTCACTCTCTTCAAATGGACTGAAGAGCTGGACTCTGTGGGCCGTATTCAGGACCTCTTTGACTGTTATGAACAAGCACTGGAACTATTTCCTGCTGATGAGGTTATCCTAAACAGCATGGGTGAACATCTCTTCAGGTATTGCTTCTATACTCCGGTATTAACAGAGCAAAATGTAGTGTTACACAAATGGTTTTTTTCTATGTACTGTGGTTCTTCTTTTATTATCCAGAATGGGATTCAGGGATGAAGCAGCAGGTCATTTCCACAAAGCCTTGAAGCTTAGACCAGACTATCCAGAGGCCAGGGAGAACTTCTATCGCGTTGCCAACTGGCTGGTGGAGCGCTGGCATTTCTTAATGCTCAATGACCACGGGAGGAACAGAAAGTACCAGCAAGCCATTCAAAAAGCTGTTCAGAGTGGCTGCAGCACTGTACTTGATATAGGTACTGGCACAGGGATCCTTGGGTGAGACATTCTAAGAGAATTTGTAACATTTTCAATCTTTGATTACTGAAATAACTTTATTATGGCTACAATTAAAAGTTTATTTTTATTGGCCACAGTAAAAATAGGAGCTATATTTTACTGTGTGTTCTTATTCTGATCTCCTGGTTCTCTCTGTGTGAAGTATGTGTGCTAAGAAGGCAGGGGCAGCCGAGGTGTATGCTTGTGAACTGTCAAAGACAATGTACGAACTGGCCTGTGAGGTGCTGGCTGCTAACGGAATGGATGGGAGCATCAAGATCCTCCATATGAAATCTCTGGAGATGGAAGTGCCAAAAGACATCCCACGCAGGTACAATTTACACCACAATGTATTAACATTCACTTTAAAGCGCAGTGTCTTTATCTTTGTCTGTGCTTTTGAAAGATTCATGCACACGATGAAAAGTGAAGTTGCATTTCTCATGTTTTTTCAGAGTGTCCCTGGTGGTGACGGAGACAGTGGATGCAGGATTGTTTGGAGAGGGAATCATTGAGAGTCTAATTCATGCCTGGCACCACCTTCTGCTCCCTCCACAGGTAACTTCAGTTATTAAACACAAACACAGGAAACAGAACTTTCCTCTCCTGATGTCACACTGCAGTTTAATTATTTTTTTGAGTTCTTGGCACTAAAAGTCTATGTCTGTCTGCCACGGAAATACAGAAAGTCCTTAAGAAATTGTTGTAAATAATGTAAGTATCCTATCAAATAGCCCCTAATGTACACACCAACTAAACAGGAGGATAGATGAGGATAGTCAGGCCGCAAGAACCAGTACACTACTGGGTCAATCGAGTTGGTATCTCCCTTCACCAGTGCTTAGTCAAGTTAGGCCCAGCATCATGGAACCACCCCCCTCCATGCTAGCTCACACCCCCATCATACCAACACAACAAGTAAGGGGGAAGATAGAGAGAATTGTCTGTTGACAGGTGTTAGTATGCTCCACCTCTCCCCTCTCTCCCATTTTCATGCGGGAAGACAGTAGGGGGAGAGATAAAGAGATGAGAGAAAGAGGACAGTGAAGGCAGAGCTAGAGTGAAGAAGCCTGCCTGGGCTAGAGCTCACCCCCACCCGCTTAAGGACTTAGGACTTAGACTGTGCGCTCTACCTCCCCCTGCTCCCACATTTTCTTTAAAGTATTGAGAAAGGAAAGAGAGAGAGAAAAGGAGTAGTGTCTGTAAGGAGATGTAAGACAAGAGGACAGAGAAGGCTGAGCCATGGTGAGTATCTACATTAGACTGTACGCTCTACCTCCCCCTGCTCCCCTCTTTAACAGTGAGGGGATAGAGAAGGGAAAGAGAGAGAGAACAGAAGAAGTGTCTTTTATTAAAAGAATAGACCTTTAAGAAGATAACCTTTAATTACTAAGAATATTTCAAGAAAGGGTCTCTGATAGGAGTCTGTTTTATTCTCACAGAATAACTGGCAACAGTCCAGTCAAATCTCTTGTCAAAATAATCCTAGTTTATCTCCTGAGTATTGCTATTATTGGCAAACTAAAGGAAGATCCCTTATTATCTGTAACTTGTGGTAGTACTGTCACTTCACTTAATCACTTATAACTCCACCTAATGAAATAGTAAATATACCCTGTATACTTCAGAGTCATTGATCTAAAGCCTGTGTTTCTCGTCCTACAGAAAGGAGAGAACGAGTCCCAGGAGCAGTCAGTAACAGGTCGGGTCATTCCTGCAGGAGCCACCGTGTTCGGGATGGCTGTTCAGTGCAACGAGATTCGCAGACATCATAGGTAGACCTCGAGTAGGCAGATAAAAGTACTTTTTGAAGTAGCAGTGCAGCATGTTTGGACCTACATTGTTTTTTTTTCTCTCATACAGGCTTTGTGTGTCAGAGGTTGGAGGTCTGTCCATGGCTGCAGCCGGGGAGCTCCGCAGCCCGGTCAGCTGCAGCTCTGAGCCCGACGAGTCCATGGAGCCGTACACCACAGAGAGACTCAGCAGACTGCCAGGAGGATACAAAGCCCTGACTGAGCCATTCACAGCCCTCAACATAGATTTCAACAATGTGCAGGTGAGCACAAACAAAGGAAGACAACTTTTCTCTGCTTTCTTGCATCTTCTATGCAGCCACAGGAGAAATCCTGACATTAAATGTGTATCTGTTGCCTTCAAGCATCATGTCATCAGTGAAATAGTTAATTTACCTAACCATATGTCTGCTTGTCCCATGGAACAAACATATTTGTCGCCTCACAGTCCAAAACATTGCACATCAGTGGTCACTTATTATTTAGCTTGAGGTCTGCAGGGAGTGATGCCTGATTTATAAACTGGCAGGGCACAGGCAGATTGGAGAGACGTTGTTTATCCAGACATCACCTGCAGGAGAAGTTCTTCATATTCATCACTAAGAATATTCATTTGAGCGGTTGGGTCTTTCAGGCAAACTTAGCCTGATTAAAGAGCCATGACAATTTGTCAAGAATAAGTGAGGCAAGAGTGTTTTATATGTTTCACACTGGCTTTAAATGACAAGAGAAATAAATGTTGATAACTTAAATCACAGGGCAATTAAAACAAGACTAAAACTGAAAGGACAAAAGTTTTCATTTAACTTCTTCCTGCACAAATAAATAGTTTCTGTTTGTGTTCTCTCAGTTCAAACTTTTTAGGGGTTTTCCTGTTTTACAACAGACTGACATATTTTACAACGGGTATTACCATTTTGAATGTGACTCTGAACACGTTTTAAGTAGTTCTTGTGCCACAAAAGAGGGACAGAGTAGTTGTAAGGAGCATTTGTATTGTGTCTTTTTTTAAATACCATAGTGCTGTGAAGTCTTTGAGACAGAGATGTGTGTTGTTGGTTACAGCCAGCTGCAGAGAAGGACATATTTTATGTAATGTTGGTGTCACTGGGTTGCATGAATTAAGGCTGAACCTGTAGTTATTGAAACCTGCTGTATTTTCATACAAAATGTGAAGTACATGATGTTCTTCACATGCTGGCTTTGAAAAGCTGGAGGCTGATAACAACACAACTCCTCATAATTAAACCTTCTAAAACCAAAGGACACTTTCATCCCAACTCCAACTCGGTCAAGGCAGATGGATGTCTGACATGAGTCTGGTTCTGCTCGAGGTTTCTGCCTGTTAAAAGGAAGTTTGTCCTTGCCCGCTGTAACTTGCTAAATGCTGCAAAGTGCTCTGCTCATGGTGGATTAAGATTAGATTAGACTGAGTCCTGTCTGTAAAATGGGACTAGATCTTATCCTGTCTTGATGTTGGGTCTTTTTTAATAATATAACATAGAGTGCGGTCTAGACCTGCTCTGTTTGTAAAAGCGTCTTGGGATAATGTTTTTTGTGATTTGGCGCTTCATTATATAAAGATCGATTGATTGATCTACTCATACTGGACTTAATTTGTTCCCCTTTAATGTCCACCTAAACATGATTCATCTTTTCAATACTGATTGTCTTGTAACAGTAACATGTCAACTCAACTCAACTTTATTTATGTAGCACCTTTCATACATAAAAACATGCAGCCCAAAGTGCTTCACGGAATAACAGAGAGACAGAAAACAACAGCAATGGTAAAATTAAAAAAGGCCTGATTATAAAGAAAGTACTTTTAAATAAAATAAAATCAATACAGTAAAATTAATAAAATAAGTAATAGTGGAAAGAAAAGTTAAAAATAAGGTAGCGTTAACAAGATCAGATGAAAACAAGAAATAAATAAATAAGATAAATATATCTTAAAGCAATGATTAAAATAATAATGATTAAAATAATAATACAAATAATAAAATATAATAATAATGCAGTCCAGGGCTGAAAATATATTACTCCAAATTAAAAGCTAGATTCAAAAGGTAAGTCTTAAGTTTACTTTTAAAAACACTCAGATACCTAACTGCATTGTCTTGTTATTCTTTAGGAACTGGAGGGACTGAGCTCCAGGCCCATTCAGCAGATCCACCTCCCCGTCATAGAGGAGGGAGAGCTGGATGCTCTGGCGGTGTGGTTCCAGCTTCACCTGGATGAGGAGAGCAGTCTGTCCACTGGGCCACAGGAAGACACCTGCTGGGAGCAAGCCATCTACCCTATGCACACCACCAAGGGTAAGACTCGATACCCAGACAGGGAGACACTTTAGAGGAAGTTTGGCACATTTTTAAATATATGTTCTCTTTAAATCTCTCTGCTTGTATTTAACTAGTCATTTAAATGGAAGAACTTTGTATCAGTATTGTCCCTCTGCTTTGCTTGCCTCCCTTTTTTTAACCTGCATTACCATGTATCATCAGATGAGGGCAGTGTGCACTTTGAACAGTATTTGACACTGTATTAACCTGTGTTAATACCCGTGAAGCTTGCAGGGTATATTTTGGTTGATAAATCCTACTACACGTTGCTGCAGCATTCATTTCAGACTTTTTTTTATTGATCTTAATGTGAAAATAGTGAGAACAATTTACTGATATTGCAGGTTGATAATGCATAAAGGTAAAGCTCAGATAGAGCCTAAACATCGGATACTGTATTATTCTAGCATCATCTCTGAAATTGATAGTATGCCTGTGAAAAATAAGATACACAGCACTCCACTGTAAAATTAAATATACTCAGTTTGTATGTATAAGTGGAATATAATAGGTCTGAAATACTTGGGTTAACTTCATTACATCTGTACTAAAACTTTGGCTGTTTTGTTTTTCTTCTGCAATGTTTTAATGAGCTTTTATTAAATAATTAACAAACTATCAAACATCACAAAGAGTACCTAGTCTAGTCTTCACTCTGTTGTGATACCAGGTCAGAGTGAGTTTAATAGTTCCTGACATAAGGTGACATGTTCCAGTTGGCATTGCACTTCATCATCCGTCAGACAGAGCTCGGCAGCATTTCACGGGGCTGCTAATTGGTTGACAGCAGCGTCGGGGGAGCCGCCACCTTTCCCGATGATCACCAACATCCGTTCCCCCGATCGCCATGACATTGTGCGCCGTGATCGCCTGTGACACTCTTTAGTGTTCATGAAATTCTTATAGGCAATAAATATGCATCTTTCCCAAAAGCCTCTGACGAGCCGCGCGCTGACATGAAGACATGAACAGATGTTATTCCTGCAGGAATCCTTTTTGTGTCTCTCTCCTCCCCCCCTCTCTCTACTCTCTCTCTCTGTGCACCCGGGCCCCTGAATCTCTTTTCTCTGTCGGGCTCCCTCGTCTCTCCTTCTCCCTCCCTATGTCTCCTGCTTTTTTTTTTTTTTAATCTCTGTCTCTTTATCTCTTTAGTGTTTTTTCGTTGGGCTTGTTCCGTCTCAGGTTTTAAAGCCCATTCAGCTTTTTTTGTATTAACACCCCATTCAGCTTAGTATTAAAAAAAAACAAAGAAAACAAGAATCACACAAAAATATCAACAGCATAGTTTACTCTATTTATCTGAATCAATATGAACCATTCCTGTTTGTCATAAAAGGTGTTCTATATTGTCTTTCGCTAGATAAAGCCTTTCCTTGAATTCACAGTGGTGAATACGCCGCAATGAATGTCATTTGACATTTTTTGATCCCTCAGCCTTTATTTAGGTTTGTACAGCTCGAGAAAAAAAACAGTCCATGTCAGGGTTTTCTTTATTTTCCTTCCTTTCAGGTTTTGTCCTGAAACCCAAAGACGAGCTCATAGTTGAAGTCTCCTGCAGAGATGCCTACCTCAGACTCTGCAGTGTGGCCGTGCTTAGAGACGGGCATGAAATCTGTCTGGACAAGCGTCAGGACTCTCAGGACTCTGGAAACACAACACAAAACCCAGAAGCAGAGCTGTGCAGTGCACTGGCCTGCCTTCAAACAGACCATATCCAAACCAAAGACTTCTCCATGCTGGAATGTGCCGAGATGGCGCTCCTTAACAATAAGGATTATCATCACAGTTTTAACACAGCGCTAGGTAAACTCATCTCCCAGCTCAAGGTTCAATACCGAACCAGAGAGCGAGGATCAGATGTTCAGTCTGACTCCACAGACTCGAGTGACCTCCTCTACGTCCTGGATGTGTCAGAGGGCTTCTCTCTGCTCTCCCTCCTTGCCGCCAGTCACGGTCGAGTAAAAGCTTACAGCTCTGTGGAGAAGAAAAAGCAACAAGAGGTCATGAAGAGACTGGCTCGCTCCAATAACATCTCAGAACAGCATTTAGAGTTCTGGCTCAACCACATGGAGGATGAGCAGGGGATGCTGAAGAGGCCATCCAGGGAGAAGCTGTGGAGCGCCATCATCCTGGACTGTGTGGAGACATGTGGCCTCATTAGACAGAAACTCATGGACAAAGCTTCACTAGCCAGGTATGGATACATCTTCCCTCAGTTTTCTTCCATTTCTATATCTTTTGATCCTTGTTTAATTTGTATTCTCACGATCTGTTAAGGTGCCTGCTTGAGGAAGGAGGACGTATTTTCCCAGAGAGGATCGTGGTTTATGGTATGCTGGTAGAGTCTGACACGTTACTGCTGGAGAGCGCTGTCCAGGGTCAGGAGCCAACACTAGGATTCAATATTGCCCCCTTCATCAACCAATTTACTGTAAGTACTCCAACACAGGCCAGGCTGGTCTCATGAAAGAGAATACAAGTTAGCTACCGTAAAGCAGCACATTGCAACATGAACATTACAGTGGAGAAAAACCTTCTGCTTCTCCCTCCTCTAATCCTCTCCCACCAAATGACATGCCAGCCATTGTCATCAAACGTTAAAAGGATAGTAAAAAAAGTTAACAACTGGTGTGCACCCACAGCCGCTGTGTGAGTGTCACACAGGTGCAGGTATGTAGAGAGATGCTGTGATTGGCTAGTTACATACAATCTGATTGGTTGAGTCAGAATAGACCGATTTAAAAAATAAAAAAAAATCAGAAAGACATTTATTCACACATTACAATTTAATATTGTTAATAACATTCAATAATCAAAATGTAGTTATTTTTTTAATCAAACTTTGAATAAAATGACGTTACCCATTGTGGCTTTAAAGCTAGGGTTGGTAGTCACGGAAAACTAGCATGAATTTGAATGTGGCATTTCCTCAGGACTCCGTCTAACCCCTCCCCACCCTCCTCTCGGAGCTCCTCCAAAACGACGCCCACACTCACATGCACGAGCGCCACTGATGCACGACCATATGATTGTGACTGATACAAAACCGGTCCTCAGCACATCGTTTGTGTTTTGCACTACGTCATCTCATGTCTCACTCAATGGTAAGAAAACACCAAAACATTATCATAGTGAAAGTTAAAAACACAAACAAACATGAAATGTACACGCAGGAGGCGGGCAGAACGGCAGGACAGGATTTGATTGGTTTAATAACTTGGACCCTAATGGCAAGGATTGGTTGGTGTTTTTCCAGGTTTACTCCGGCTGTAGATAATGTGTTCTTAAAAAAGAGCGAAAAAAGACGCTATGTATTGATTGCCACATAAAGATAATTTTAACCAGTATAACAAAAAGTGTATCCAAATCTGACTACCAACCCCAGCTTTAAGTGAAATGAAAAGCATTGAATTCAAATCATGACTGAAAAAATAGTTCATCAACCAAGAGAAAATGAAGGTGAACTTCTATGCAAGTCATGGAATGGTAATTGAACAGCCACATTTGTCACTACTGTTCCGTCATGACTGCTACACTTTGGCCAACAGGAATTTCTTGTCTGTGTAATCCACACAGGCGGTCGGCAGTGACTTGGGCAAAAAAGCATGTAATCAAAATCTGCCTAAGAGGCTTGGAGCATAATTACACTGTGAACTTTGGTAAAGTAAAGACTAAAGTTAGTAAAAAGCAATTAATCAGTGATTAGTTTGAGCTTATAATTTGCCAGGCATCAAGATCAGGTGATGTTGACCTGGCTTGGTGGTGGTTTATAACAGACGTTTTGTTGTTTAGTGTTGATCTATGAAAGGAACGACACATTTCAGGGCAGAAAAATAAAATATAAGTGTCAACATCATTAGTTCATTTTCAAACCATTCACTCAGTCAAACACTTATAGTATGGGATATCATGCCCCACTTACATCCACATATGCTAGCCAGCCCCTGCAGGAGCACCAAATACGTCATAATAGACCCTCTGTCTTAGAGCCGTGACTAAAAGGGGTCATCAGTCAGGCCATGTGGGGGCGTTATGTCAGATTCAGAAAATGAATGAGCATCTATTTTGATGGAGATAATGATACCAAGAGAACTTCAGTGGGCTCATAAGATATGAATATGCAAGTATTAATCAGTGTTTTAAGATGACCTTAGAATAAGTCCATTGTGATAGAACACTGGAGTTCATTGTCAGACTGAAACTTCTACCCTCTTCTTGAATCCAGTTGCAAAATTCTCCTTTTGTACATCTCAGGCCACTTGAATTTCGTATTCCGTCTCATGTTCCTGATGCAACCGTCAATATTGACAGCTCTCACATGCAGTTGGCTGTGTTTGTAAGCTTGCATCATTCACATATAAAGTTCACATATTAGTTGCAATAAGTTGCCTTAGGGTTTTGTTAAATATGATTGACATTTAGTGCAATACTTTAAAACAAAATAAAAAACCAGAACAGCTTTTTCTTGTGAGTCTGGCTGTTCATGCAGTTGTTCAGTTTCCTACTTTCCACAGGTTGTCTTTAGTTGAACACGGTATTTCTCCTGGAAAACCTAAGTCCAGGCCTGTGTTTTCTTTTGTGCGTTCCTCTTTGATGTGTGCTTCCCCACTGAATTGAAGTAGCTGCACAATCCCTTTGAACCCTTTTTCTTTATTTGGTCTGGAAATTCAATTATTTTTTTCCTGCATCATGTATGTGCTCTAATTCTGCCCAGCCCGCCCCAGAGTGGGACGTGGGTCGCTTGTTTTAAAAGATGTTGTCTCAGTGGAGGGCACTTTCTAGCACAACTGTCGCACAACACACCTGCCTGGCCCAACACATTCCTACCTGAATCCATCAGTGCATATTACATCAAGCACATCAAACAGCGGGCTCTGAGGTCTACACAAAGTGTGACAGGGAGGAGGAAAGATTCTTTTGTTCTGCGTTAAAGGAAACTGTGACACTTTTTTCGTGCTGCCACGCTGGTTTCTTTTGCAGCCCCTGCAGCTGCGGCTTGTTTGTCAAGTTCAGAAGAGTTTCAGGCAGAAGATTAGCCTTCAAAACATTAGCCAGTGATTTATTATCCACAGACACAACAAATTAAAACCTAATGTGGATGAAGAAGGGTTCGTGACAGAGTGAAACATCTGTGGAAAACAGTGCTGCAATAAATCTCTGGTTTTAGTCCTTTTTCTTTAATTTGTTAAAATGATACAGCCGCAGTAACCAAGTCTTGTTTCAACTAGATCGCTTTCATTTTATAAAGGGGAATCCCAATCCCTCTGTTGTGGGCTGTGGTTGTTAACTGGAGCACCTGCTTCTTGTTACATCTCTCAGATCTAACTTGCTCCTCCTCTTTGATTTTGTTTTCATGGCTCTTCAGAATATGTTTTTCATTATTGTTGATTTTGCAATTCCCCTGAAAGTTAAACCCTGTGTTAATTTGTGACATCCCTCAGGTACCGGTCCATGTTTTCCTGGACTTTTCCACACTGGAGTGCAGACATCTCAGTGAATCTGTGGAGCTCTTTGTTCTGGATCTAATGGAGGCCAGCAGAAACTACACTAACAGAGAAGTGAAGGTGAGTCGTACATTGTGTTCTACAAACATGGAATTTAAATGTCTTCTACCTCTTTCCAAGAACTGAACCCTAACATGAATTCAAAACTGATCTTAAAATCCCCAAACTCCTCAAAATCTTTGAGCTTTTCTTCTTAATCCACCACAAAAAATGAAATGAGTCATGCTTACTAAGGTACACAAAAATAATCTCCCCTTGACAAACGTGTAACTATTCTTAAACTCCTTCATGGATTTATATCAAATCAGTTATAGTCAGTTTTGTACATTTTGGATAAAACTTTTTTTTCTTTATTTGTGCTGCAGTTTCACATGGAAACATAAAAATAGTTCATAGTTCATAATTACACAGTTAATTTAATGATTTTCTTGGGTAATCTCGCATTAATTACAAATTAGTCACACTTTTTTTGTCTCTTCTAAATGTTCCTTAAAGCAATATTTTTCATTTTTGTCATACTCTTATCAACATGGGAGTAGGCAAATATGCTTGCTTGATGAAAATGTATGTCTATTACAAGCGGCAACCTCTGGTCTCAAACTATGAAACCCACGCGAAAATGTTATAAACTGCAGTTCATCGGGAATCTGCTTGAGGCTGGCTGCAGAAACACCAGAAACCACATACACACCAATTTAAAAAAGACTAATAAACATGTTTACAGTCTGGTTCAAAAACGGCTTGGCTCTACATCTAATTTCTCTATCGGGACACACTGTACTGGTGGGTGAATGTTTTTTCTAACGCGACGGTTCAGAAGATATTAAGACTACAAGTTTTTGCCCAAATAAGGACATGACTGACGCGACTCCCGGACAGGAACACATAGCTGTTGGCCAGAAGGCTCAAACTCACCTATTTACGTCACAATATGCCTGGTTGAGTTCTGCATTTCCAATATGGCTGCCGCCATCGATTGGCCTCAAAACAGCACTCAGGAACAGATGGGTGACATCACGGATACTACGTCCATATTTTATACAGTCTATGGTCTATTAGTATTGCAAAAATCCCAAACAATGAAAAATATGGTAATATGACCTCAAAGGAAGAGCATGTTCAAAAGCATGCTTAAATTATAACATGGCATACTCAAGCCCACAAGCAACCTTAATGTAATACTAACACAACGTAGTGTCCAACTCTGCTCTTTTGAATGTTAACTTAACATCCCCTTGTGTTTTTTTTTTAAGTAGCTCATCACCAAACGATAAAACTTGTGCGTCACAACTGACACATTGTACAAGAAGTACATCGTCAGTTAAATTTTCCGTCACTCAAAGATCTTTCCCTGGATCCTTCACACTTAAAGCAAATAATAGCACACAGTTGAATTGTGTCTAACCTTACGTGGGGGAAAATGAAGTCCGGATGGACAGTATTCAACAGAGAGGCTCTCTATATCAGCTGTGTGTGCTTGGCTTCAAGTTGCATTGAGACTGGATGTACTCCACTGGTAACTCAGTTCACATCAACATTATAAAGGCAAATAACTTTTGTCTTGTTTGGAGAACCATCTGGCAGGACTTTGAAGCTGAACATGCCTTTTATAAGACCTGTTTTTTTTTATCCATTTCTGCACAGAGGTTTTCATTTTTTTAAGTTATATTTTGGGGCATTTATTTGATCCGAGGAGAGTAAATGTGGGGAGTAGAGAGAAGGGGAAGACGTGCAGCAAATGGTCGAGGCGGTAAGTAAAACCCGCGACCGCTGATACAAGGACTATATTCTCTGTATATGGGACCAGTAGTCCAATAGCGCCCTGTATAAGGAAGTTTTCTGCTTGCCATCCACAATGTCACTGCTGTCCTGATTTCCTGCAAGCCGAGGGTCATAATCATGAAACGCCCAGTCTTTTTTCTTTTAGAACTATTATAACCTTGTTTGTTTTTTTGCACATATCATTATTTGGAAATTGACTGAAGCAAAACCTGACTAATGATTTCCAGATTATTGGCTCAGAGAAAAGTCCTTTCACTGAACATTCTTTTGTAACATTAAGTAGCTTAAGCATTATATCCTGTTTTCTAGGTCCAAGCTACATCTGCGGGTCGAATCACTGCGGTTCCCTTCTGGTACAACATCTACCTGGACCCTGATATCAGCGTCAGCACCCTCAGCCACAACACTCACTGGAAGCAGGCAGCCGCTGTGCTGCAGCAGCCACTGGAGGTACAAGCTGGGGACTGGGTCTGCCTCGCTGTGAAGATTCACAAGAGCACGATATCCATATCAGTCCATTTACAGGATGCACCCAGGCCGATGGAGTGATGATCACGTATATTGTTGTATTGCGATTAGTTTAATTAGTATGTTTTATTACGCCTCGGACAAATAGAGGGGACTGGCACACAAGGGAATGAGTGGACACTAAGCAGTACCTAAAAACTTTACCTTTTCCAGTGTCATTTTTTTAATAAATGTGACAAGTCTTCAAATTTCCAAGTGATCTCTAAGAAACCGAGTCTCTATTTTATAGTTAAGTTAGCAAATTAAAGCTTGCATGAGTCATGCATGGGTAGCTGAGTTTTCACAATCACTTTGTGAAAGAACCTATAGAGCGTTTGCAAAATATCACAGAATATTTGTAATTCGTATTTATAGATCCAGTATTTGTAAATACATTATAAATATTAGAGCTGTTCCTTTAGTGTAGGCTGAGCTGTTTTTGTTAGATAAGTTTGTTAGCACAAAGAAAAGTTTGACCAATAAATGTGACATTTTCTTATAATAAATTCAAGATAACAGAAATGAGTGAGAACATGGAGTTAATCTGATTTATTGAGACGACTGTCAGGGATGGATTAAAAGAAAATGTGGAACATCTTCAGCTGTGATCCTGTCAGCTATATTTAGAAAAATAAAATCATAATGTAAGGCAATACACCATTCTCTAGCTGGACATGATGTGCATTATGCTGCTGATTTGATGCATTTTGATACATTTGTGTATTTTCTGACACAAACTGATACATTGTAGATTAAACATTTCCGTTTCCCTGCTCAAACCAAAGCAGTCAGAAAAAAAATCTAACAGAAAAACAAAATGGCTTAGGTGCAGTAACTGCAAAGTTGTTTTGACCTAAAGACTAAAAACGGTGGAGAACATCTCATTCAGTAACACAAAGTAATTGACCCTGGATTATTAACGCTGATGCAGTGGATGGCCTGCACATTGAAAAAGGCATCTGAGAAAACTAGTTGATACATTTCAACTAAACACAACAGAGTGATCTGTATGCGGTCAAGCACTGATATGAATTTACTCAAATGTGCTGATTGTGCAGTGTGAAACTGAATCAGTGTTGTTTTGATACTTGCCCGTATCTACCCACAGGGAAAACATTGTGTATGGACCCTGTGGTGTTGTCATACTGTCTGACATCATGTGCAAAGCTCCCACCTGCTTGTTTGAAGTCCTAACTGTACACTCCAGATATTTGTTGCTTCAGCTCTTTTAGAATATCCTTTTTTTACCCCCTTGAGAAAAAATAATTAAGATCTGGACATTTAATGTGCTTCTTACATTGCAGATTTACACTGTTTTTCAACAATATCCTCTAAAAACACTATAAACCAAGATAAAAGAAATTGTTTTTAAAGTTGCATATTTTTTTGTACCACCCATCTGTCACAGCTGACATTGTGATATGACTAAAATGACAAAAAATATATCTAAAGGCTTTCCTAGTCAAATGAACTCAAACCATTCTGGCACGAGTGCTGAGCCACATAACTCTCACTTACTGCCATAACCTCACTTCAACATTCTTACAGCTGTCACTGGCAGAGAGGTCCTTCTGATTTAACATTTGTTAGGAAACTTCTACTTTTACTCGGCTTGCCATTTTGAAAAGTTTATCAGTACAGTGATGTCTGACTTAAAAATGGGAAGTCTGTGTTTGGGTCCTGCCCAACCATGTCTGGTAGAGTCTGTGGTAAGCCGGGATGCTCGGCTAGGTGATCACGATCAGATCTCCTTCCGCTGGTTCTTTGGTTTGGTCGGATGGTACTTCCTCCGGGGTTTCTTCAGGTCGAGCCTCATATCCTTCATCCCACGGGGCTGAACTGAGCCCAGCAGGAGCCGACAAAGAGTGCGGCGTTAGGGTCCTGCCCAGGCCCTGGTACTGACCGTTGGGTGACACAGGGTTGGATAGCGCCTCTGTGATGACATCCTGGGAGCCTGGAGAGAGCAGGCCAGATCTCTCACCAACATTCCCATCCTCGCCCAAGTAAGACTTCCTCGGACGACCCATGACTGTTCTCCCTGTCAGTGAGGAAAGAAAGATCCTTTACATTCTTCTGGGTGTTGAAGAGTAAATCACAAATACTACTACCAAACAATTATTAAAAAATTCCGTCATGACCGGAAGCACGTACCAACATTGCGGACTTGTTCAGAAATGTCTGCTCTGACATCTGAGATGTCCCACATTGCCATGAAAGAGTCAAAGCAAGAGCCTTCCTCAGCCTCCTGGATGTAAGGCTTGTAGGTGAAGCTGAAGTGATGAGCAATGGCTGCCAGGAACATTTCTATGCAGATGATGAAATCCTGGAAACAGGAACGTTTTGTATGACTACTTTGTAAAAAAGTTCCATATAAGACAACAGAAATTATCCGTTGATACATATTAACTGTTGATAATACAATTAAATTCAGCACATACTCTTATTTTTAAATAATATAAATACTGTGACAGTTTACCTGTAAACCAGTAGCAACATCCTCCACACTTTTCCAGTCCCATGTGTGCTTCTCTGAGATAATGCCCACTTTCACCAGCAAGGCAATCAACACTGCTTGCCTGACAGGATTTAAAGTAAAAATCTCAGTAGCTACTACACATTATAAGGCCAAGTCTACATAAATCAGGACCATACCTCACCAATGTCTTCTGTATATACAAGTAAGGTAAGTAATGCAAATTTTTCAGACATTTGTCTCAGTTGAGAATTACCAGAAAGAGACGAACACCACCATTTTCACACAGAGAAATTTGCCCACTGGTTTGATTGGACTCAGTTCCTCTCTGAGCGCTCTGTAGAACAACACCAGGCAGTACATGGCAAACTAGATAGAGAGGAGACAGACAGAGAAATCCTTTCATGCACCCAGGCCCAAAGCTACAATTAAGGTCTTCATTTAAACATTACAGGGGCAGTTTTACCAGCTGGGACATATTGTTGAAGATGACCAGGTACGTCCATGCATTTGTTGAACTAAAATTGCCTTCGTCATACACATCACACAGCTGACAGATCCTAGGAGGAGGAAGAAGAAGCCATGACATATGTCATTACATTAAAAAAAGAACAGAGGTATGTGATTGTTATCAAAAAAGTAAGAGAGGAAAAAAGAATGGAGAGGGTCAGGAGCAGAGGTTACTTACAAGGCAATCACTGTTGTGACAGGGCGAACCACTGTGTACTGCAACACTCCCAGTTTACATCTCTGTAGTAAAACCCTGCAGAGAAAAATTTGGTTTGTACAAATTTAACTTGTTTACTTTTTTTATACTTTTTAAAAGATCAATTGAATGAAAAACAATGGCAGACATAAAATATATTGTGAGTGATTCAGTGAAGCAAGTGTCAGGCTACGCACTGGCATCTCACTGCCGGTTCCCCCTTAACAACTGCTCTATCATGCACTTGCCAAATGCAACTACACTGTCCAGCACCATTATAAAAACAACATGAATATATAAGGTTGATGCCACTGACTTCAATTTAAGTCTTGAACTCTATTTTTCTTCATCTGTTTTCAGGAACAACAAACTGATTCTCATGTTAAAAAGGCAGTTTAATACTAAATGAACTGCACATGAGCCTTTTAACCAACCACAGCTGCTGTCTGACCGAGGCTGATTAGAAGCTGGTGACTGTCATTGATCTGTTATGTGCTGGGAGAATAACATTTCTCAAAAATCAAGGTCTCAAGACAAAGTAAAACAAAAGTGTCTTTCTTGGAAAAATGTAAACTGGATTTATTTTGAAGTTTTCATTGGTTGTTTTCTTCAAATGGTCAATATTTAATTGAAATCTAAAGCTTTCGCCTGTGCATTAACACCTAAAAGGAAAAAAACAACATTATAACTGTGTAATGATGAATGTTGGGCAGCTCTCCAACTGTGAGCTATTCAAGAAGCTAGTAGGCAATATGAACATGGTCAGTAAAACTGGCATGTTCAGGTCAAAGTTCCATGCAGAGGACAATGATTCATTTAACACCACATGTTTGTCCACTGCTGGCTGCACACTAAGCAATTATATAGTCTCATGATGTGTCATGTGCCCCAAAGTAAGGTGAACAATTCATTCATCAATTTTAGACCAGAGGGGTTTATGTGCAGAACGCATTACTGTTAAGAATTGTGATTCTGTAGGACACTTACTCTCCCATCGGCCAGGGCGGGCAGCAGCACAGAGGGGGCAGGTGTTTCTGCTGCTCCTGGACCTCCAGCATCAACACCAGGCTTGGGTACTGATTTTCCAGGTAGTTCAGCAAGAAGGTCATGAAGTTGTAGATGACATAAGCCTCGTAGCACTCTCTGCATGTGTCCACGTAAATTGCAATACTGGGGTATTTCAATGCAATCCACTGAAAGATTTACAAAACAGGACAGATTGCATGGAAAGTGAGGCATTCTGTACAAATCGTATTTGTATTTTTAGTATGTGTTGCCATAAGCTTTAATAGTATGAAAGACATATACGCTACTCACACTGTCCAAACTGTAGATCGGGACCATCCATAATATTCTAGAAAAGAAAAGGAGAATGAAAACATTGAAAATCTGAAACCAGTTTCAGACAAATGCTTATGAGTTATATTGTTGGTGGTATCTTCACCTGATGATAGGTTTCTGAAGCTCGGGCTGTGTGTAGTGAACCAGATGCTGGAGGATACCCCATAATGATATAGGAATGGTCATGAAGACAAATATCCCAGCGATGAACCATGCTTTGTAATGAGTGCCAACCTGTTATTACATGGGAAGAAAAAGTCCACACAGTTTCCATTAACCAAATCTATGCTGCAAGTCTTGAA
Organism: Notolabrus celidotus; assembly: GCF_009762535.1. Taxonomy (NCBI): domain Eukaryota; kingdom Metazoa; phylum Chordata; class Actinopteri; order Labriformes; family Labridae; genus Notolabrus; species Notolabrus celidotus. The sequence goes on along the minus strand of NC_048278.1, from coordinate 25,521,459 downwards.
AAGTAGCATTTGTTGTACTTTGAATGTAATTTTTCCACATTTAATATGGAGGTAAAGGGTTGAAGGAGTACTCAGATTCATTAGTCAAAAACAGCAAGTAAATAAAATGCTTGATTCTTAAAGGCATGTATTTTAAAAGAACTTCCATCCCCAAAATAAGCTTTAAATATCAAAATAACAGAACTCACATAAATTGAGTTCATCAGTCAGAGTCATTGGGGAAAAACACTGCATTACAGCAACTACTCACAAAAGAGGATTATTAATTGAAACTATTCTAAATATCCTTATTGCACAATCATATTTTCTTTCACCCCGGGATTTCAGGGACTCAATTACAGACTAAGACCTCATGAAAAGGAAGGAGTGCGTAATGGGCGTTGCACCATGATTAAAAACTTGATTTGTGTGGATCTTTAAATATAACCAATGCTTCAAGATTAATCCAGGAGAGTCGAAAGTTTAATATTTGCCTCTGTATTATCAACAGTGGTGCAACAGTGTGTTTTTTTTTTGTAACAATTGAACTGACAAATGTAATGATCTAAGTGAAGTTGCTGTGCTGAGAGTGTGTGTGCTATTCATTACTAAGACTCATCTGGTTGGTTGAATTGAGACGTGACTGATTTGGGTCAGAGGAATAATTTTGAGTTGGAAGTGTCTGACTGCTGTTTTACCTTCCCTAAGGGACTGGGGAAGGCGACGGCGACCAGCAACAGGGGGACATTTAAGGAGTGGAACCATCATTAAGACTTTGGGACTGAGGAGTTTTATTTTTGTCTTGTTAATTAATTCTTATTGTGAACTTTTAAGAAACTCACCTTTTTGTAACTCTGCTCGAACCTGATTTTAAAGAACCTGTATGAAATTTTGAAGGAGTCCTAGGCTCCTTTTAACCTAGGTGGTGTTGCAGGATTTTAAAAGTATTTATAGTTTTAACCTTGCCACAGGCCAATTTCTGAACCTTTTAGTTCAGGGTAAAGTAGTTCTGGGGGCTAAAAGACTCCAGAACTCTTGGACAACAGCGTTTTTCGACCGCAGGGACTTAACCCATGAACTACGTGCATTTCAACTGGAGGTACCAGGGTCTAAATTTGGTTCAGGGGTAGATAATCTCCCCCTGAAAAGCCCCTGCTTGGGGGGTAGTACTTTTCAACGGTCCTGGGACTTTTGGTTGAACGTTACAGTGTTTGTGGAGTTTACACAGTTGTTGAAAGAGAACAGAGGGAGTTCCTGGGAATGCATACTAGTTTAGTTTTTTATTAAGATTTCAAAATATTATTTACTATAATTTTTTTCCTCCATACGTCACTGGCCTGATTTGCACAATCTACCCGGGACTTCAGCCCGCTGTCGAAATGCAGACAACAATGGGGGCACAGGAACCTTTTAGTTCTGGGGGCTAAAAGGCCCCTAGAACTCTTGGTCGAAGTGCACCTTAAGTCTTGTTAATAAATTCTTATTGTGAACTTTTAGGACACTGACCTTTTTGTAACTCTGCTCAAACCTGATTTTAAAAGAATCTGTGTGAAAATATAAAGAAGTCCTAGGCTCCTTTTAACCTAGGTAGCATTGCAGGATTTTAAAAGTATTTATAGTTTAAACCTTGCCACAGGCCAATTTCTGAACCTTTAAGTTCAGGGTAAAGAAGGTCTGGGGGCTAAAATACCCCGGAACTCTTGGTCGAAATGCACCTTTAGTAAAGCATGAATAACGTTAGTACAGGTAAACGTAATTTGCTTAGTTAAACTTTATCACGGTCAGACACACAAGGCCCAAGCATCAAAACAAAGCAACATATCAATCACATCCACTGATGCTTTTAACTGACCTCTGACTTCTGAAGTTCCCAGATACACAATGGCAGGACGACTAAAAGCAACAAAATGTACAGCACAACGACCAGCGGCCGAATCCATCTCCTCCAGTTCCCACAGGAACAAGGCATCTTGACATGAAGACGCTGGCAGGCCTTTGAAACTGGCCGCAGGATGATTCAGTAACAAAACACTTTGACTCGTCTAATAAAGCTCAACATTAAAGGTTAGCTTCGCATAATTACACTTCCATAAAGTAACCGATCCTCAAACAAACACCTCAGTTATGTACACGCACGCTGGCTCTTACACGGATGTAAAGTTTCATTCATGAGGGCAAAGCTCCCGGATAATTACCAGCTCATATGACTTGATTTTTACCAAGCTAGGTGGCTAACTTTAGCTTCTCAGCTGTTTCACAATGTAAACAAACAAAGCAGGTGAGCCATCCTGACTTCATCGATACAAGTATCTCATTATCCAACGCAGTAACACATAACATCCCGTATATAAATCATTCAGCTTCGTAAATCAATGTGTGTTAAAGTATTTTCTAGTGGTTTTCGTTCTTAAAAGTTTCCGAAAAAGTAACTTCTATTGAATTTGTACTTCCTGTTTTGGTTCAGATTTAGTCCAGCCCACTACGTAGAAAGTGATTGGTGGAATCCAGGTCGTTAGCCAATAGACGAAGAGTGTTTGTCATCCACTCTGACGTCGACTTTAGCTAGTTCGGTTGCACTGCAAACAAATTGGCCGCATGGTCTACGTTCTCACCAGCAGATGGCAATGTGAAATAACAGGTACAAGGACAACAGACCGACGTTTCATTGTGATGGATGGATAGATGGATGGATAGATGGATGGATAGATGGATGGATAGATGGATGGATAGATGGATGGATAGATGGATGGATAGATGGATGGATAGATGGATGGATAGATGGATGGATGGATAGATAGATAGATGGATGGATAGATGGATGGATGGATGGATGGATGGATGGATGGATAGATAGATAGATAGATAGATCTGTAACAGTTGCCATGTTTTATTTCACTTTACTTTTTTATTTTATTGTATTTTATTGTATTTTATTTTAATTTATTTCATTTCATTTTATTATATTTTACCTTTGTCATTGCTATTATTATTGTTATTATATATTTTTTAACTATGTTAGTACATTGTTGTATTCCCCTGTCCTGTGTTGTAAGCTGCTGTAACAAAAGAATTTCCCCCAATGGGGGACCAATAAAGTATATCTTATCTTACCTTATCTTATCATATCTTATCTTAGATAGATAGATAGATAGATAGATAGATAGATAGATAGATAGATAGATAGATAGATAGATAGATAGATAGATAGATAGATAAGACTCAGGCTGGTCATTTATTAAGAACTTCAGATTATGCCCTTTCTGTAAATGTTTTATAGGCAGTGGTGGAAAAAGTATACATCTTTATTACTTAAGTCAAAGTATAGATACTCCAGGTCAAATATTACTCCAATACAAGTGAAAGTCGTTCAGTCAGATTATTACTTGAGTTAAAGTCCTGAAGTACTTGCTTTTAAAAATACTTAAGTGTTCAAAGTACTTTTTAAAATGTCTCAAAACGTTGTATTTTCACAATACACAAGTGCAGTCAAAACTACATATGAGTGCATTCTGTTACATTATGTTTATCTAGAAACCATTACTTGAAATCTCTAAAACTATACCATGGAATAAAAACAGCAACTAAGTTACTCCAAGCACAGACAACTTAGTTTGAAATGTTTACCTGGAATGAAACAAATGTCATGTAGCTCAACACGCTTTCTCAGGTTGGACTGTGAATTTTTGTATGTTTGGGCAGAGTGGGAAACAGGGAGAACATTTCAAATGATACGTATCATTTTTCATTTCAAAAACCTCTAACATGGGCTGAAGATATGGCCATGGGTGCTCAGGTGGAGAATTATAGCCATCATTACCACCTCTAATGAACTGCCTGATCTGAGTGAAATTTGCTCTGTGTTTGCTCCACGTTCAACCGTGGAGATGCACGATACAGGTAAGGCTAAACCACTGAGACAAACAGAACTACACAAACACATTTTACTGTCTTAGGGATCAGATTTCAGAAAAGAGAAGGAAATTCATGAGCTGACTTCAAAGCAAAAGTAGTGAGTAACCAGAGCATTGATGGAAATGTTGTGGAGTAAAAGTAATACGTTTCCCCAAAAAAGAATACTCAAGTAAAGTACAGATACTCAAAAAATGTACTGAAGTACAGTACTCAAGTACATTTACTTTGTTACTGTCCACCACTGTTTATAGGTCATGTTCAGGCTAACATGGTCATGGAAAGTGCTGGCCATCGGATTAACGGGCACATACTGATAAATTATGAGAAAAATATGTGATAAACAGATTTTCTCTTCAGATAAGAAGACGTTCATTATTTAGACTAGCCTGTAATAATTTTCACATTTTGACTATTTGGATATAAAATACCATAAATATGCCTGCATGTCCCTTCCATCTTGTACATTTTCTTTTGCTTACCCAGATATAGCCTCTATTTCTGGTCTCAGGATCATCAGTTCTTGTCTATTCAGGGTTACTTACTTTAATCACACAATAAATATTATTTGTAGGTAACCCGTGCCTTGTTGTACTTGAACTGCAACAGCAATGTGTGTGTCATTTTTGTAGTACAATAAACCAGTTATTGTTTATATGTTATCGGAGATTTAAAAAAAAAATGTAACATCATGATTTTACACCAGTGCTTTTCCAGTTTATGCAAAAATATTTTTATCTAGAAAGTCCTATCAGATCAAGACAATGACATTTGTACAGTATACAAAATATAATGTTAAATTGTGTAATGATGTCTTGGATATTGTGTGTTTTTATGTTTTGTTACGCCCCACCTAAAGGCGGCCCTGTGGGGCTAACAATAATCCAACACATGAATCCATAGAAACACGATGACACCTTTTAACACTTAACAGAAAGAGATTTAGTATAAAATGACAAAAAGGAACAACCAATTCAAGAAAGAGCAACAATAGTCTAACATGACAAAACACAACAAAAGCACACACAAATCCCCTGAAGGGGGAGGGACACAGAACATACAGTCATATCAGTTTATTCTGAACATTTTAATGCATTTACATTGTGCTGTTTCTCAGCTACATTAATGGAAAGAGATTGGGCTTTACATAAAATGGAGAAATGCCATTAGGATATTAAAGCAACAAAACCACCATCCATAAATAGTTTAGTGAACCTTTGTTGTTGCAACTGCTCTCTTTTTAAGGTTTTAAGGTCAATCTTAATTTTACTTAACTTGTCATTAAGAAAATAAGTAAAATACCCATCAGATCATCCTTCTTACCTTCCCCGCTGTCTGCATGTGTATGTGCATATGTGTGAGTCTATTTGTGTATGTGTATCTTCCTGTAAGATGAGGGGAGGCAGAACTTCCCTTTCTATGGCACCGTGTCTCCACTGCCCCACAGTCACAGAAATCACTGGTTGTAGCAGGACAGATTGTTCATGAATTTTGAATTGATCCTTTTGGCTTTTATGAATTAGAAATAGTCTTTGCCACAAGTCGTGTAAGCGAGTGCCATGGTGGATAGCTTGGAGGCATTGCCAAGCAAAATGGCAAACTGGGTACAGCCGTGCAAGGGCAGGGTAGATAAACATATGCTGTGTTTGATCAGACCCAAAACAGATTTTAGCATAAAGGATGTGGCGTCCATTATGTCTCTCTGAATCGTAGCCATTACTGTAGGGTGAAGTAACTCGAACAGTACATGCCTTGCAGGAATAGAGAGGATAAGCAGAATGGATGAGGAATAGTAATAATCAATGCACAGCAAAGGAGGAGACATACTGTCTGATTCCTGAGATATAATGTATCAGCCAAAGTGCACCTCCTTTGTCAAAGGAATACACAAGTCTGCAATTGTTCAACTATTACTAATTTATCTTAATACGTCAGCCACAGGCCTTTGTGTCAGGAAATGTTCAGACTCTCTGAGGGTGTTCACTTCAGTTCATCTGCTCCCGAACAACAACATTAGTGACGTAAGATGGAGTCTTCAGAGTCATACAGCTTTATCAGAAGTTATATAAAAACAAGACAAGTTATCTCTTATTATGCTTGAGTCTCTTAAAAGGATGATTCTTGTAACACTTAAGTTATTTGATTATTAACACACTCTTTAAAAAAAACAATACTGCATGTGTTTTCAAATCCAGATATAGCTTGTTCTTTGCTCTAAAGAATATTTTTTTTAGAGAGGATATCAGTGTTGCTTGAAGCAGTACATTGTATTGTGTGCCTGAATGTCTTTGTGACATGTAATAGACTGTGGCAAGTCAAAAAGTCAAATTAATTCATGACCAGAATGATTTTTAGATGTGTGTCAGGGTTAAAAACATCAATGACACAACCAATGGAATACTGAGTGATGGATCCAAATGCACAACTTCATGGGCAGGGTAAAAATCAGGGAGAGTTTGTTGTCCAGTCCAGGTTGCAAAAAGGAACAGGATACAAATCCAAGCAAGAGCTTTCCCGTGTGAAGCAAGATTTCTCTGGCTTCATCCACTGAAGTGAGGAACTTGACTTTGAACACCCAGACTAAAGACAGGTATGAGTTGAAAAAAAACCACTGACAAGTCAGCACTGCAAGGAGGCACTGCTGTCTCACAGTAAGAGGGCCCCAGGTTTGATTCCCAGCCAGGGCCTTCCTATGTGGAGCTAGATTGTTCTAGCCTTCTCCCTTTGGACTATGGCTTTAAAACAACCAGAATAAACTGGAAAGTTTTCACTATAGTGAGCGGGGACAGGTGGCAAGTTAGTGTCGTGGTTAGCACTGCTTCAAAACCACAAGGAGATTCTGGGGTTTGAACCAAGCCAGGGCATTTCAGTGAGGAGGTAAAGTGTTCTGGCTGTCTCACACTGGACAGTGGTGGATGATTTTGAACTACCAGATTCTAATGGAAAGTGAAGGGGCATGTTGGTGTTGCTGTTAGCACTGCTGCTTTACAGAAAGAGGGTTCAGGGTTGAAATCCAGGATGGTGCCTTTCTGTGTCAAGCTCAGTCAAAGCTTTCCTAACTAATAGAAAAGTAAATAAACCAAAATTAATAAGAACTGACAGGCAGCACAGTGGTTTGGTGAGATGGATAGGGCAGCTTGCTCATGGTGAGACAGTCATTGGTTTGAAGCAGGGGCTGGCTGCGTTGATTGGTGCATGTGTTTGCTGTGTAGGGAGGTTGCAGGGAGAGAGAAAGAGAACATGAAGAGCAGAGGCTGTTTTTCCCAGGCTACAAAAATAGAAGCACCAAAATGAAACAACAGTCATGATGTCATTTTCACACATGGACTGTCTTTTGGACAGGGCTTTAAAAGCAGCTCTATCATGTGAGCTGATAATGTGTCTAACTGTAGTATATTATCCAAACAGTTTCAGCTGATCTAGCATAAACAAGTTAATACAAGGTACTACTTTTGCTTTTGAGCCCTTGAAAAGCTTGGGCTTTGGAACATGCATGTGTGAAGCTCAAAACTAAGCAAATGTTTTGGACCTATTACTGATAAAAAAAATGTCTTATTAGACTTAATATAAGCCACATTCACATGAAGGGTTGGGAAAAACATCTTATTTCAAGATATCACAAGTCAGGAATAAGGCTTGAATTGCTTGAAACATGTAAAAAATTTAATCTGCCCCTGGAGTAATAAAAACAATTTTTGTTTTTTTTTCAATTTCTTGAATTAAGTCTATTTCTATTTAAAAAAACATAGCTCTTATATCAAGAAACTAGCAGATTATATTTTTTAACTCATTGCAAGCAATTCAGGTCTAATTTTTGGCATTATATCTTAAAATAAGATTTTTTCTGGACTTGCCAGGTAAACTAGGCTTACAGTCCTGCTCACCATTATTGGCACCCCTGAAGTTTAAGTACATAATGTGGAATATCTTCTAAAAAAAATGAATCAAGTGAAACATTTTTTTTCTATAGAGAACTTGTGTTTGATACAAAAGAGCAAATGACAAACAACAGTTTAAAACAATAAACAATGGGAGGAAAAAAAAGAAAAACTTAAAGCTTGCTGTGTCACTGGTATTGGCACCCTTTGCTGTAATTCAATATGGAAACACAATGTGACTCACCTGTGGTAAATCAAAAATAAGAATCACCTGGGATAAATTGTCTGTGCCCATGTGATATGAATTAGACAATGAATGATGACTTCCATCTTTTAAAAAGCCATCTGTTGTCCCCTGTTCCTGTATCACAATGGTGAAGAAAAAGAAGCTGTCTGAGGACATCAGAAGTGCGATAATTAGCAAACACAAGACCTCCAAAGGGTATAAGGCCATATCCGAAGACCTTGGTATCCCTGTTTCAACCGTGGGTAATGTTATTAAGAAGTTTGCCAAGCATGGAACTGTCAAGAACCTCCCTGGACGTGGGGGGAAGAGAAAAAATGATGAGAGAAGTCTTCAAAGGTTGGTGCGAATGGTAGAAAAAAAACACGTCAAACATCCAAAGACCTGAAGGCCAACCTGGAACAGTCTGGGGTCATGGTTTCAACAAGTACCATACGCCGCACACTGAACCAAACAGGGGTTCATGGGCAAAGGCCAAGGAAGACACCATTGCTGAGGAAAAGACATAAAAAGGAACAACTAATCTTTGCCAAAGAGTACCTGCACAAACCACAGTCCTTCTGAGAAAATGTTCTGTGGACAGATGCAACAAAAATAGAGCTTTTTGGCAATGCACACCAACAGTGTGTTTACAGACGGCGCAATGAAGCCTACAAGGAAAAGAACACCCTACCAACAGTTAAGCATGGTGGAGGATCCATAATGCTGTGGGGCTGCTTTGCTGCATCTGGTACTGGAGGCCTTGACCGTGTCACAGGAATCATGAAATCAGAGAATTATCAAGACATTTTAGAGCGAAATGTCCTACCCAGTGTAAGAAAACTTGGTTCGACGAAGGTCATGGGTCCTCAAGCAAGACAAAGACCCAAAGCACACATTCAAAAGCACACAGGAATGGTTGAAAAGGAAAAAATGGACTGTTTTAAAATGGCCAGCAATGAGTCCTGATCTCAATCCGATTGAAAATCTTTGGTTTGAGCTGAAATCTGCCATTGGGGAAAAGAAACCTGCAAATGTTCAAGAGCTTGAACAATTTGCAAAGAAAGAGTGGGAGAAAATACTGAGAAGTGCAAGAAGCTTATAGATGGCTACAAGAAACGTTTGGAGGCTGTCATCACTGCCAAAGGGTCTGCAACCATATAATAAAGAGGGGTGCCATTATTGCTGCACATGCTGTTTTTTTCTGTTTCTTCTTTAAAATTACAATATTTAAGTTGAAAAAACTATTTTCTTTGTTAAAGTACTTTGGAACTCCAATTAAAAGATCTTGGTGATATAACTTTTGTACATTTTCATTTATTTCTGAAGATATTGTAGAGGTGATGCAAAAATTGAAGGGGTGCCAATAATGGTGAGCAGGACTGTATATTATGTTCAATGCAATATTTTTTGAACCAGAAATAACTCAAAAACAGTTTGTTATTCTTGAGTTTTTGCAGTGTTATTTAATATTTTAAGAATTTATTGAGTTGACCGAGTTTACTATCAAATTTTAAAACATCGTATTTATGATTTTGGTTTGTGGATAAATGTTGACATATAAAATCGTATAAATGATTTCAAATTAGGTCAAGGAATAAGAAAAGCGAGTTACTTGAAGTCCTCTTTCTCATCATGATTCCCCTCTTAAACAATGTAGTAAACTTTCTGTTCTCATATTTTAGAGTTCTGGTTAGAAATTAGTTTTTACCAAAAGGCTTAAGTTGAAATCAAACTTTCATTTATTTCCTCACAGAGAATGCCCTCTAAGCTGCTTGTACTATATCAACAATGAAATCTGAACAAGCTCTGCAGAGAGAAGCTCTTAGGACCTTTGAGATCTTCTATTATTTGTTTTTGAGCTTTATTCAATTCACTGCTGGCAAGAAACAAGGTTCCCACCAAATTCCACAGAGCTCAAATCACTCTGTTTCACTCTCTCTCTCACTTTCCTCACACCCTTTTGATTTCTCTCTGACTTCACAAAAAGAACAGAATATGATATGTCACCCCAGTTTTGTTTGTTTCATTCAGTGTTATATATTGCCAACCAGAAATTTGAGCTGTTTTGTTTGTATTTGTTCAGGGTGATTGCAACCTGATAGTAAGATGATTTCATATGAGGAACATGGTCCAGTTTCATAAACTTTATGACCTGGCTGAGAAATATCGCCAACCCGTTGAACAATATAGCAGGCCAATGTCAGATAAAGCCTTGACTGCTTCAGTGTTCTGTTGATCTTGGGTGTTTAGTAACTTTTTGTACATGGCTCTGGTTAATGCAACTTTTTGAAAGCCACAGAGAACGTAATCCCAGGTTAATTACATTTTTTGGCCACAGAAGAAGTTGTTGTGAAATACATTTTTTATTATGCTATATTTAATGGATGTAAACCAAAACAGCTCAGGACATTAAAGAAAAAGATGTGGAAATGTGTTTGTCAGGAACTACATGCTGACAATTACAGAACATTTTAAAAGAAACATATTGGGTATTCATCCTGCCACATCCAGGCTAATATATGACTCAGATGTGGATTAGTAATGGTCAGTGTGTTCCCTCAATCCTCTTTTGGCAACACGGATGAGAATTGACTTATAAGTATCAATTTCCCACCATCCGAGCTGTTCACATCCTCTCCGCTGACATTAGCAACCCTAAGGGCTCAGTTGCCAAACAGGTCACAGTGTGCTTCAAATCACTCCCAGACGCCTCTTTCTCACAGACGCAGATGAAAAACAGAAGGGCCCCCTTGACTTCCCAGAAAAAAACAATATTAGTAAAATAGTGGAGAAAAAAAACTCCTTTTTCCTAACAGTGGAGATGAACATTGATTTATTGGATTAAGCAGCAGCATTATCATGGTTAAACAATTACAAAGAAGATATGAATCTCAACAGATTATTTGAAATTGCTCTGATGATTAGTGGTTAAATAACACTGTACAGATATGGCCTGTTCTTCTGTACACACGTGTGCAAAACACCCCATCAAAAGAAGTGCAATTAAATATACACACAGTGCTAACACATATGTTAAAACACATTCAGTCACACACAGGTTTACATTTATTCACATATCAAACAGTATAAGGCAGTATAGTTTTTTGTTGGCAGACTATGATCTCCACATAAAAATGAGAGTTTTTGTACTTTTGGAAACAACTCTATTCACTTTTTTTTATTTTTTAATAAATCCTAACTCTATTTCACTTAAATTTTGAGCTACTCCCAGCACAGTTAGCTGCTTTACAGCCATCAAGACTGGAAACAAGGGGAAACAGCTTGACTTTGGAGAAAACAAAATCTATCCTCAGACACCTCTCAAGCTCACTTAAAGCATGTTAAATCTAGTTTGTGGTTTATGATGCTTAGCTATGGACAGCCGCTATATAGCTGCTGATATACAGGTGTTATATCAGTCTGTTAGTGGCTGGCTGTATGCTTGCTAAACCTCAAAAAAACGTTTTTTTTCTAGTTTTATGTTTTGGCTTTACACAAATAAATCTCACTAGCTATAACATGTTGTAGTCTTTACGCCTTGTTTCCATTTGTATGTGACTGGTGTCTGTGGACCCTTAAATAATATGGATGATGTCTCTAGTGTCTAACACAAGGAAGTAAACGATTTAAAATTTTAAACGATGAACAGAAACCTGACAGAAACTGCCTAAGAAACAGGCTAAATCCCCATTTTTTGTTATCCGGTTGTTAAGAATACAGGACCATATTTTAGCAGAACATTATTCAAATTCAGAGTTTGTAAATTAAAGATAAAATGTTCTTTTAAATAACACAAACTAACGTCATAATCAACATAGGCAACTGAATTGAGGGAAATAGTCTGTTAGCTAGCTAGAAGCCTGGTAGCTAAGCTAGCTGCTGTCATTTGAAATCCTCAGAAAAGTTCCATTTTATTTTGGGACTTACTTGAGTCAGATTCTAGACCAAAATATTTTGGATGGGTGGAGTTTCCCAGGCACATTAAATATCACAGAGATTCCCATAGGAATAAATTGACTTATGCTCTGCCTGCCTGTGTACACATTCAAGTGGAAATAAGGCGTTATACGCAAACAAACATTTTCAGGTCTGGCTAAATAACTTTTGTACATATATAAGAGTGGTACTCATCTTCTTATCTACTGCTTTGCAAGAAAGCCATTGAGAGTCATTTCCAAAATTGTCATACCATCATTTTATATTTGGAGCACTTACCACCACAACAAAAACTAATTACCCTCCATCATTACATGTGATGCCGTCAGAGTAAAATCCTTGTTACCACAGTAAAACACTTTATAAAAGTGGACACTATATATTTAGATATTCCATTGGTTATACAAGCAAGTAGGTCACAACAAGTGTTGGTTATATCTATTAAAATTCACAGTTTTTGGTCTAACATGATATCAGACCTGTCATAATTTCTTACTTATCATTTGTTTGACATGTGATGTGAAAACACAGCCCTGTGCTCTATCTGCTCCTAAACTTTCAACCTTGTACTTGATTTTATTTCAATGCTATTTGTCTTGTTCTGGGACTAGACTTGATTCTGTTGTGAGATTTATCATTTCTGGATTAATAACCAGAAGTTTGTGGATTATGATTTCTTGAAGCAGAATATCATGTCAGAAACACGGATTAAATTTGACAACTTTTTCTGTTGAATCAGAGCAAGTTTTATGTCAAGCAGTAGGAGTCAAATTTGACGCTAAAGAACTTTGTCTTCTCAATATACCACAATGAAGCTTAGCTAAGTGTGAGTAGAATACACTGTACATGTCTAATGGAAAATTAATCCTTGCTCGGGTCTGTAACATACTTTCCTGTTTTCCACTGCCGATGAAAAATGAACTCCTGGGGACAGAACATACTCATCCCCCATCATTCCCTCTGACAGCAAGCGGTCTGTTTTCCCTTCCTGTAGCTTTGTGCATCCTTCCCTGTAGTGTTGCCCTTTACAGGAATAGCACGCTCAGCTACTGATTGAAAGTCATTTATAGTCACTGTTCAGCTGCATCCTGTTAAAGAGTAGTCCTCCTCTTCATTCCACTCCCTCCTTTCTCTCTGGCTACAGTGTTAGCTGTCATTGGTGGGAATACAAGGAGTTTGTTTTTTAGGAAGTTTTGCTTGCTGAGAGGACTTAGTAACTTCAGAGCATTGTGCACCAGATCTATTGTTTGTCCCTTTTAACTCCAGTTCCTGATCCATCGCTGAAAGGCTCATATGTTGCCTCAGTGGTCCTTAGGATGTCCATTTCTAATCTTTTTGATGTATTCATTTTAAAATGAGCATATATTGCATTTAAAGCGGCTGGATATATTGGAGTGCTTGAAATATTCAGATGTTCCTCAGCTGAGAGATCAATCGCTGTCCTTCCTGATGCTTCGGTCAGTGTGCAGGTTGTTGGGCTCTGGGCTCTTACACTGAATACTGGTACCATTCATGGGTCCAATGCTGCTCAGCTGGCTTTCAGAGTAACACCAACAGCACAAACACGACTAGAAGAAGGAAGAAAAGAGGGAAAAATTAAAAGGATTAGCTCAACATTAATTTAATCTGAGGTTATTTGATTAGGACAATGCACATTAATCAACATTTCAACAGTATGCCTCAATGTAAATATGCTGGAATTAGCACAATAGCTAAATTTCATCCATAGTCCTAAAGCAGGTACTCACAAAAAACAACAAGTTTTAAAACTACAGGATGTCACAAAACAGATTTTAAATACAAAATGTTTGTGACATTATAAAAACAGGATGGAAGGTGAGGCCAAAGCCCCCGGGAACAAGCATCAAGTGAGAAAACAGATTATTTGTGTGTGCATGACTGGTTTGTTTTTAACCAATGTTTAACTGTTTTTTTTTAAGGTACAATAGTTCTCAAGCTCCCTAATGTGCGCTGGTAGTTTATCCAAGGACTGTGTGACTCTGACAGACACTATCATTTGGCTGAATTTGGTTTTTCGTCTGGGTACATCACAGTCCCCTCTAGTTCGTGCTCTAGTATTTATCATATTGTGTATTTTTTTTATACATTTGAGCAATGATGGAGGGGCAAGCCCATTTAAAACTTTAAAAACAAGACAGATGTCAGTGTGGGTTTGAACATTTTCAATGTTTAAAATATTATACTTCCTGGCAATATTGCAATAATGGAAGTTGAGAGGTTTCCTGTCTAAAATTTTGATGGTCTTCTTAAAGAGAGACTTGATGGGTTGTAAAGTGCTGGCTGTTGTGTGTGACCAAGTTGTAAAATAATAGGTGATATGAGAAAATATCATTGCGTGCATATAGGCTTTTGCTGACTTTGAAGTGAGAAAATGTCTTATATGACGGAAATTTGAGCTGTTGAACTTTATGATATTTGAGTTTTTTTTGGTGCATTCAGTTCTTTTTGTTGTAGAGGTAATGACCTTTAACCACCAGGTGATTATACATTATCTTAAAGACTGGTTTCATGAGGAAAAGCTAGTCTGGCTCTGCCTAAAAGTAATTAAAACACCATCTCCTCTAAAGCTTGATAATGAACAGGCTATATCCAAAGTGCCAAAGTGTAAAACGAGTAATTTGCAGATTTACAGCTGGGTTTGGGTGATTAATGTTGCACTTTTTCTAGGCATGTTCAAAACTCAGAAAGGTAGATAATGATATTTGATGACCTAACGCTTGATTGTTGTGAAATCTTTTTGGCATGAATTGGACGCAAAAACATGTTGGTCAGTGTGACCTTTTGAGGACAAAAAAGGGGAAACTAAACCTTCACTTTCAGTTAAGTAGCCAAACTAAGGTCTCCTGGATAGAAGTCATGTGTTGATTTACATATTCATAGCCCACTCTGAGCATTTGCTCTGTGCCTCTATTATTGCTATAAATGGGTATACATAGAGGTTGAGCTGGGTGCATGTCATGCAGACACTCAAAATTTCTTGGGAAAGTCACTTAGTTAATGCAATTCAGGTAACATCCCTAGGTAATGTCAAGCAGGTAACATCACATGATAGAATTATGTAGAATATATCACTAGTGTAGCATCATATAGGAGACTGCACATAGAAAAAGTTGTGTATTTAACGCCACAAAGGTCACGTCACATGTGCAACGTCACCATGTATGTAACAACCTTTCTTCTTTTCCCCTACTAATCTCAATTTTATCCACACAAATTTTAAAATCAACAAAAACATTTTTTGTTGCTGAACCTTTCAGATGTGTGGTTGATTCATGATGTTATGACGTGGGATGATGACGAAGGTCCAGTAACGTTTTACCTGTAGTCGCTGACATGCTTGTGAATGATTCAACACTATTTAGTTGATGCAGAAGGCCGAGTCTTAATTCTTTCTAATAGTGGTGTTAACAACTGTTTGCCGGCCATATAATGTTCTTATAAAACCTCAATGGTATGCTTCTTTCATACGCATCTGACAAACATGAGAGTGGTGTCAATATTCTCATCCAACTCTGGACATAAAGTCTTACAAAATATTTTCCAAAAAGTAAGAAAAATCCCTTTCACATGGCATTCTTTTTAAAGAAGTTGTACCATATGTGTCCTTATTTTCTCATTTGCTTACCCACTTTTCTACAGCAGCTCCTTCATGGCTGAAACTTGAGGCATGGTTTATCTCCAGCTCAGTTCCCTCTGACAGACATTTATAGTGTTTGACCTCAGCTATACAAAGTGTATACATAAATCACTAAGCTGCTTTTACATGTTGCTCAAGGAATGTCATCACAGTCATATCCTCTGTGTCATTGATAAAAGCCTGAGTTCATTGTTTTCTTTAAGGGCCAGACTTAGTCTCAAGAGAGTGCATGTTTGTAGATGTTGAGTGAGAGAGGGATTAGGAGTGAGAGTTTGAGCTGTGTAACATTCATTATCCATCTGTTGTAGGGGAGTGCTGTACCTTGAAGCAGTTTTTGAACTTCTTGCTGACAAAGTAGAGGATAATGGGGTTTATGCAGGAGTTGATTGTTGCAAGGTTTATACCAAGATAATCCATAACCAACAGGAAACTGAAAATATAAACAGAAAATCCGTCATTGCAAAGCATTTTAATGTCATTAAAACTTGATGAACTTCTTGTTTAATCAACATTTTTATTTCCACTTATTTCTCTTAACCCAAAGAGAAACAGATGAAATCAAAAAGTAATAGAAACAGATGAAATCAAAAAGTAATACGAAATCATTCAAAAACACACCTGAGCAGCTCACAGCGCCTCTCATCATTGGGGATGTAGACTGTCCCCTTAAGGATCCGGCTGAGGTGCAGTGGGAACCAGCAGAGGGCAAAAATGAGGACAAGGCAGAAGACAGCTTTGGCTACCTCTCTCCTCTGAAGATAGAAAGAAAAGATTTCACACCCACTGCTAAAGATGATATGAAGAGGTTTGTATAGTGGAGGATAAGAAGGTTAAAACTATGAAGTAAAGTCTTTATTGAGTCCTCAAAAAGTGTAGAATGAATGTTCACAGATCACAGATAACTTTGTGCCTTGGGTGAAATAAACAGCTCAAGTCATACATGTTTATGAGAGTAAAGGGCTTCATTACCTGTTTCAGGTGCTCACTGAGGGCTATCCGCAGGCTGCCTTTTCTGTGGTTTAACATCTCACACGTCATCAGAGTGTAGAAGACAGCAATACAGGCCAGAGGTACACAGAAGTAGCAGCCAAACAGCCACCAGTCCTTTCCTTTTACGTAAAACTACGGGGTACAAAGATATTTAAAATGAAAAATCATACCTCAAGAAAATATGTGCATGAATAATTGCATTGCCCATTGGTTACCCAGAGAGGAGCTGATGGTTATCAAGCAATAATTTACCCATAGTTTTCCAGTAACGTTAGTGACGAACATTCTTAAAGCTGCAAAACACTTGAACACTTGTGTTCCACCATTTCATCGCCTTGCTTTGATTCAGAACAATGTCAAGTACCACTTAAACCTTCCAAATAGATTCTACTATCTAACACAACTTTCTGCTCCCTTTGAAACTTCTAGAAGGAGAATCTCTTTAAAACATTTTGAGCAATATAAGATTTAGACATACACCACCACCAGGCTGCCCCTGCACTCCAGATCATATGATCCATGTGAGTGCCACATGTGCACACCAGGAAGTCTAGCAAGCCTGAAAGAAGCCACTTGTGTTACATCTGGCTTTCTGTGGTTATAAAAATGTGTTCAGCATTCCAATTAAAAATTTCCAGAATTGCAAAATCCTAAAAATTCTCATGAACCCTGTTAAACATTTTCTGGGAAAAGTAAAAACATCAATTTCAGGTTTGATCAGCCACGCCAAACTTCGGCAGCAAGATAACAGAATTGGTGAGGTTTTTTCAAAAAAGGACATGTGTTATTCAGTCATTATAGAGCTCAAAGAGTCCTCATGTTCCTATACTGCTGATATCTGAGGAAGATTAGTCAGTGGGGCACATGTGGCTCAGTTTGAACACCCAGATCTCAGGCCTCTGTAATTGCACTTGGCCTGTAAATAATTATGAGCTTTGAGGATCAGGGACGGGTCCAGGATGTGCCAAGGAGTGGCCATGGTCCCCCTTGAACTGTGATTGGCCACCCCAACCCCCCTTGCTGCCCACCAACTTGTTATGCGAAGGAAGGATAAAGATTGGTAGTGGCCGGCTAGCTTGTAATCTCCACCTCCATTTAGGCAGGAGATAGAGGGAGTGAGTTTGGCCACCTTCGTAAACAAAAGTCTGGACACACCACTGCCAAGGATGTCAAAAAAAAGGCTGCAATCACTTAAAGTGACTTGGACTGTGTAAAGCAGGCTAAACTTTTGAAGTTGTGCTTTACTCAAAATCTTTTTAGTATTGAATACTCATCTCCAGGCTTAAAATGTTGATTTGGGTGGAGTTGCACACCCTTAGTATCAGTGGGTTCTAATTAACTTATGTTGTTGATATGATTGTGCCCAGGAAAGAAATGTTGTGACTAATGAATCCTTCTACAACCACAATAGAACATCACTGTGCCAAGTGCCCATTTAAACAACACACATTAACTCCTAACAAACACAGGCTTTTAAGATAATGGAGATTTCAAGTTGAACTTCTCCTTTCACTTTAAGTCATCTCCATGCAGCTGGGCTTCTTATCTCATTAGACCGATTGTGTTTTGTCTCCTAATGCAACATTCAAACACCATCCATATGAGAATCTTAACACAATGTACTATTGTACAGCACATCTTAGCCTCAATACAAGCAAAACACAGAGACACAAAACGTTAAACAGCATTTTCTTATCTAAAAAAAGATGAAGAGAGGATGACAGCGTACCCTCATGAAATCCGTCTTGGGGTTGAGCATGCAGGTGTGTATGGTTTGGTTCATGTATTCAAAGCTTATTATTTCGAAGCAGATGGCCTCGGGCACTGCAAGGAAGAGTGACAGAACCCAGATGGACAGAATCTCAATGACAGTGAAGGGAGGGATGCCCACGCCCTGAACTCTGCTCCAGGATGCAACAGCGCGGTACCTGTGAGGGGCAAGAAAAGAGTGTTTAACATGGATTAGAGATTATGAAATGAGTTAGACTCTGACCAAGCTCCCAAACCCCTCCCCTTTTTACAACCTCTTTCCATCTGCAGTGGAGTTCAGAGTTCAGGTTTCAAACAACTTGATTTGCCCACCCTGATCCCAACTAGCTCCTCCATGATCTCCTTCCACCAACACTACAGACACACACCAAAACACTCTTAGACTCACATTGAAGCTCCTGTGTGTATATTTATTAGCTGTCAATGAAACAGGCACATTAGGCTCTCTCATTTTAACCTTCACACCAAGACCACAGAACTAACTCCCTTTGCCCTTTCCTCATTCTCTCCGTCTTCTTTTCTGTCTTCTTCTCTCTTTCTTGTGCTTTTTATCTTATACTGTTGGATGCACAACATGTTTCGACCCAATAGATTATCAATCTGATGTTCGGAATATTTACTATTATTTATTATTACAATAATTCAGTTTCATCCATTAAAACAACCGATAAAATTTGCTTTTATTTTCGTTTTAACATGCACATGCATACTCTAGGTGTTGGTATGCCTTCTGCCAGTAAATCCAGAGAAGAACAACCACAGCCGCTACAAACTAGCAGGAGAGAAAAATGGCGTCACCCGTGTGTTTGTTTTTCAATATCTGAAAGGAAGATAACACAATTATGACTTGCAAAACAAAACATGTGCCTCAAGCATTCCAAGAAGAGGAAAACAGTCCTCAAGTTTCACTCCAATATTATATTTATTAGTCATCTAAATTCTTCATCTCAACAGAGATGGAAGGAAGAAGAAAACAAAGCAGTAGCAGCCACAGCTAGCATTAGCACCAAGCGAAGGGATTCCGAATTAACAGGCATCTGAAAATTGCAGAAATGTTTCTAGAGATAACCAAAAAGCATAAGCAATTCATGACAAAATCACTGCTTGACCCTTTTTCATGATGTAGAACAGGGGTTCCCAAAGTGTGGGTCGGGACCCCCTGGGGGGTCGTGAGAGGTCTTGCAGAATGTTTTTTTTTAGTTGTCTAAAAATATGTATTATTATCATTATCATTTTTAAAAAATTATTATTATTATTATTATTATTATTATTATTATTATTGTTATTATTATTATTCATTTTTGTTTAGTACCATGTTTTCTTATGTTTATCTTATTTTTTGTTTGTACTGTTAATTATTATTATTTGTTTATTATTATTATTTTATATTTTTTGTATTTATTATTTTTTTCTTATTTTTGTTGGTTTTGTATTACTTATATATCATTTGTTAACTTGTGATGAACAAAAAAATACAGAAAAAATGCTATAAAAAAAGTTGAATGACAAAAGTTATCTAAAAATAGTAAATTTTATCCATTATAGTAAAAAAATATCGACAAAAATAGTAGCTAAACATGAAATAAAACCTTGAAAATAGAACATGTAATGAGTTTTCTGCCTTTCTTTTTGCCAGATGACTCCTAAGTTTAGGGTTAGTGAACAGTTAATCATCAAAAGCATGAGTAGCAGCAGGTTAATTCATAACGGCCCAGGAAACACAGCCTCATGCTCATATAGGTAGGCAAATTTTCTGCAGACCAGCTACATGAAGCCACATTAAATCACTTTGAGGGACAGCAGGGGTCGCAAGTCTTTGGCACCTATATTTTCGCGGGCTGAAGAGTTTGGGGACCCCTGATGTAGAAGACCATGGTTTTCACCAGCTAATGGCATATTAGGAACAGTATCCTTAGTCAACCCTACTTTGCAGACCAGGGCAGTTATCCCTACCCGCCCTGTATGATGTCATCTCCACACCCATTCACAATCTAATCGACCATGTCAGTGACATAAGTTTTTACCACCGACATGTGGACTTCTGACGTCAGTCAAGACAACTTCAGAGTCAGAACTGTTATCTGTTTTTTGATTGTTCATGAAATTGATTTCAGTTAGACTTGGTACGTAGAGAATATAGACATATAGACATCTTGGCTCACTAAATCTTCGCCTGTGTTGCTCTCAGGTGAGCTCTCTCTTGCTCTTGGTATTGGTCATCAAGAGGTAATTATTAGTCATTGGCTCAATTGTACTTTGTTTTTATCTGTAGTTTCACAAACAAGGACCACACCATCAACTTGCCAATTATTTATTGCTTTAAGTGCAAAAGTGATTCTGAATTTAACACTGAACTTGTTGATGTTATTGAGTTTGGGGGAAGCGCATTAGGAGATCCACTATAGCCCAAGGGCACATGTTCACCCCCTTTAGGGTCCTATGTATGGGAGGAATGAAAGAAAAATAAAGAAAAGAGTGGGAGTGTGGGTTGTGGAATGTGAGAATGAAAGCGGAGGAGAGGGATAGGTTTGAATTTCTAAGAATGCCAGAAGAGGCAGGTGTGGTCCTGCTCTGAAACTCTCCTATATAGCATCATCTTAGACTACTTTTTGACTTTCTTATCTTTTAACACCATGTTTTTGTTTTTTCTTAGGTAGCATTTGTATTTTTAATCACATTTTAACACTATTAAGATAAAATAGAAGCTTATTAGATTAAACTGATGTCGCAAGAAGACAGGAAGTTACTGCAGCAGGAGCAAGCGAGATATCTAGCACTCCTGGGATACAAATGAGAATATTGAAAAACCAAAGTGCATAATGTAAAGCAATTACCAAGATATGAAAACAAAAGCCTGTTTATTAATGGACACAGGGATGCAGCAGTTCAGCTGCTTTCAGTCTTCAAACAGAAATCAGTAGTTCATCATTTTCACTGTCTCTCCTGACTGACAAAGCTAACATTTTCTCTGTGCATGGCAGCACACCAAACACAACAAACTGCTCAGTCAGCAAATAATATCAAAAGGTTAAGAATTGATGAGGAGAGATGATCAATTGTTTATTTTGAATATCTAATATTTATATTTTTGTAAAGCCTCCAAACAGAGCGGCCCATGTTGGCAGAGGGGTCTGTCTGTCTGTTGGCTCGTGTTTCCCAGCATGCACTGAATCCTTGTTTGCTTGTTTGTTTCATTAATGGAAACCACTTGTCGAAATGTTTTAGTAAAATCCTGCATCAAGATTTTATGGCAAAAACAATATATTTTTCATGACACATTTGAATTTCTCTGTTGAACAACATGGTGGCATTTATATTTTACTAAGTGGTAATGTAGCCACCTTTTTCTCTTCCTCCAACATTGAAAAGATACAAAAGAGTCTCAAGTACTTCAATAATACACACACACAAACATCTGCTCTTCAACACAACTGCAGAGCCCTGCAGTCTTTTTCTCATAATAGCGGTCATTAAATATGTCTGCCTGGTTGAACCTTGGAGCTACGGAGGCTCTTATCTCTTAAGTTTTGTCTGTGGCGCATAAAGTAAGAGGACACTCAGCTTCTGCACTTCATGATCATCATTTATTCATCAAGGAATTTCTATTAAGGTACTATTATATAAGATATTAGATGGAGCTTTTGATAGTAACATCATATAGGCTCTACAGTGCATATATCATTTGCTTAATGTTCCATATAAAGCACATAACTTTAAATGATTCCATTAAAGAAGCCCTTCCCAAAAGTTTCAAGCACTGAGGCAACAAAAACAAGAGCACATAGATGAATCACTTCCTGGTGATAATGCAAAATCAGTATTGACCCTTCCTGGAAAACGATCATCATTGGTTCTACTAAACGGACATTGAAGCAACTGAATGGAAAATGCATCAAAATATGAATTTTATTTTGAAGAAATGTGCGTTTTTACAAAATTTAGTTTAATTTCCCTTTACTGATTCAACCACTGTTTTGTGATGCAGTGATATCAGTTTTTCCAACTGTGACAAAAATGGTCTTGTACATTCTTTTGGCTGTTTTATCTTTGAATATCATATCTGCACTGGGTTGCACCAGCTCTCCAAAAGTTCAAATGTTGCCCAGCTGAAACATAACTCCAAATTTAGGACGGAGTTCATGCACTACTTACATTTTAGGGGTTGCACCAGATGAAACAGTTCTAACATAAGCAAACATACATCACAACTTTACGCCTAGTTCTGAGTAGTAGTAAAGTCCTCCGTAACTTTGTCATGGTGAATGACAGAGGACTTGGAGGATAAGTCAATTATTTCTCCGGCAGTAGGGCAGGTATCTCTGCTCTCAGTCTATCAGAAATGTGACAGTAGTACCGTTATAGCTGTATGTTGAGGTCAATGATTTCACTTGTCATTGTTACTGTTGTCATTTTACAATAGGTGTAGAAAAAGGATGAAGGGCTTTAGTTATCACCAAATCATATGCTTTGTCAATGTCGAGTATACTACAACAGATAAAGCTGTATTACAACAACCTTCCTTTGATAATGCTCATATAGCGTTAACATTATATATCCAGTGGTCTTATCTTTTTACTAACATTAGCTTAAATCTGCCTTTTCATCTACCGCACTGTAAAACAACTGCAATATTATGAAAATAACTTTTCAGTGAATTGCAACAGGAAGTAAAAAACGTAATTTCCTGTGATAATATTTCATCTAGCTAGGACATCATGTTTCATTAGTTAGGATGAACCTTGAGTCTTCAGGGTGTAGCCAAAAAAATGACATAACTTTCTTGACAGACTAGCCAGTTTCAAAGGAGTGTTTAGTGTGGGCCTTGAACCCTACATTGAGACTACAGAGCTAGGGCAATGAGGCCCACACTGATGTTAAAATGAATATTAGAATGTATCTGTCTTCATTTTTAACTGTAAAAAGATTGGTAATTGCTGTCTGTGAAAGCTGCTGTATTTATACTCTCTTCTTGTACTGCAAGTCTTCAGCACAGGCCAAAATCATTCCTCTTGCCTTGACAAACCATATGCTTTAATGGAAAACTGCAGCTTTTATAGGTTTCAGTGGGATGATAAAAACACAAATAAAACCTTTATGAGAGAAAGAAGTAGTTATAACGCACAAGTTTTGGAGAATGACCAACAGCTATATTTAACTTTAGAAAACAAACACCATGTAAAAGTAAGACTGTTGAGATTTATTCATACAGCACTTTTTAAAACACAAGTTCACAATGTGCTAAATGATGACAGGATGAACAGAAAAAAAAACGTGTATTTATTTTAAAACACACAGTCAGGAGCAAAGCATTAAAGGGAGGACTTCAGCTTTAACTTCATAAGGTATATTAAGGGCCTTGTTGTGTTCTGACAAGTGCATGTCAAAGCTCTTAATATGTTCTCATAATGAGGTACTGTTAAGTGTAAAAGCACTGACCTGTCCACGCTGAGGGCACACAGGTTGAGAACAGTGATGCCCACTGATGCTTTATGCAGGAAAGGCAGCAGCTTACACAGATACATGCCAACAGGACTGTCGACAAATGGAAAATTTCCAGCCAGGAGCTGGTGAAGAAACAGACGAAACAACTGTGACACAAACACTCATCTGAGTTAAATTGTGTCTCATCATTCATCACATGCACACTAACAAATATGCATTAAATCATAGTTTGGATTTGTTAATAAAAAATCAAATGAGTCCTAAGAGAGTTGTTTTTTACTGGGTTCATTCTGGCCATCATAAAAATCTATCTAAGGCAATTTTCCATCAGACTGGGACACATCAAAGACCTCTCAACGTCATCTGATCGTCAGGGCAAGTTTAGTCAGACACTGACCATATGGAGCTCATCAGCTGATAAAACGTCCACATCTCCTGCAAACATAAAAACGTCCCTAAACTCATAACACAGAGCCACTTCCACAACCTCTTATCATATTACTTCCTCAGGGAACTGAAGTCAAGGCCGTGTGAATTGAGACCTTTGTTTCTATCCAAGTTGCTTGACTCTTTTCCTTCACTTCAACAAAACCTGTGTTTAAAAAGTCATCTCAAATGTTAAAGCTGAAGGAAGAACTTAATGGTGCTCCCTGGTCCTCTATTGTTTACTCAGGCTGTTAAAGTTTCCCAGGAGCAGCAGAGGAAAGAGACCCACGTCACTGTCTTTAGTGTATAAGTAGCTGATTATTTTTGGAAACAACTTTTCATGGCCCCAAGGATGTGAACAAGGGGCCTTAACATGGTCTAAACATTGTGGACGTGGCTCTGTCTTTGTTTGTGTATAAACCCCCCCCCCCCCCCCCCCCCCCCCCCTTCAGTAAGATTTGTTTCCTTTTTGCACATGTGTTTCTCAGACTACAAAGTTACTCTACCCTCAAAGTCCCAAGTTAATTCTTACCAGGTGGCTTTCTCATTTTTTACTCTGGTAAAACGGCGCCCAATAATACACTGGAGAAATCGTTTTGACTGATTGCTCCGTTGTGCCATCATTCTTGGTTAATATACAGAGCAGAGTATTATTTACTGGTATTAATCAACCCAAGGCAGCGGCTCAGAGCATACTCTATCATCATTAAACACCTCATATTTTAAAGGCCCTGTCCGTGGTGCAAAGGTAAACACATTAGTTTTGAGTTGCCAAAAATAAAGAAGACACAAAGTTAAAACCTCCATTCACTTTCAGACTAATTATCAGGACAAGAAATCAACGAGGACTGCTGACGATTGTCCATTTTTGTTCGTTTTTTTTAAATATTCTTAAAGGGTCAATAAAGCATTTGAATCTTCATAGCTCTAATTTGGCTTGGAGAACTCATTTAATACATTTTTTATAGTCTCAAAATGTAGTAGTAAAACCACAAGCTATAAAAGCAACACGTACGTGTCTGAAGCTGCCCTATGACAGTTGAGATATTTTAGGCATATTTTGGAGGACATTAAAGTCAAAGCATGAGATTTACCTATAAATCTTTGCTCAAAAAAACAGATGGAAGCAATGGAATTAATCTAGATTAAGTGCTTTAAAAGTATTCAAGGATCAATCCTTAAAGCTCCTGTGAGGAGCTTTCCGTTTTTGATGATTTTGGCGCCCCCTGTGGAGAAACGAGTCTTTGCGGATTTCCTCCTATACTTGTGTAATTAAAAAAATCTCATCTTGCTCTCTTACTCATCGAGACTCTTTGCTGATGAAAAGGAGGAAAAAAGTGCGTCAACAGTATGCAATTCATCACATAGTCTGACACCTACCCCCCACTAGCGGTTTCCGGCATTTAAAAACAACTATGTAAAGATGGTTCCTATTGTTGTTGATGGTGTTTTAATATTTTTAGGCCACAGGGAGGCTTCAATATTAATTTTAATCTGTTGAATATATCTTGGCTGGAGCTTTAAGGTTTATCAGGTTTCTTTGGATATACAGCAGGGTTTTATCTGGAAATGGGGAAACTTAGTGGTTTTCTTTACCTACTGTGAACCAATTTAAGTTTGGGTTTTATCCTGAAGACTTTGCCAGGGTCTATATATAAATTTTATCTTTTTGTTTTTTGATTAATTTTTTTTTTTAATTCATGGTTTTGGCATTTTTGCCTTTATTTTATAGGACAGCTGAAGACAGACAGGAAATGTGGGGAGTAGAGAGCGGGGAAAGACATGCAGGAGATGGTCGACCGGCCGTGAATCGAACCGGCGACCCCTGCGACGAGGACTGTAGCCTCTGTATTTGGGATGCTTAGACCACTAGGCCACCAGCGCCCCTTGATTTTTTTATTTTGTATCATGTTAAAGGCTTATTTACATGACATATGTTACAAAGTTATATACACTCTAACAAAATGAATGTGACTTTCTTAATTAGTTACCATCTAAGAAAACTGAACAAATGCAGATCTTCAACTGCACTACAGTATTAGTTTAACTCTTTACTCTCACTTTTTGTTTGTTTTTGAAATTGAAGATGAACCTTTTCTTGGGAGAAGAGAATTTTAATGTTGTAGATAATAGATAATGACTAATGTCCTAGGTCAATACGCAGCTGCTGGTGTGTGTGTGACTACAGTGTGGTTCCTGTGTTTATTTAAGCTGTCCCTATCCCTGCTCCTCTCATCACCAATCTGCCCACACAAGGATGATAATAACATCCCACTGATTACACTTTCCCGTCTACTTGTACTCTCCCCTACACCCCTTCCCCCTTTTTCCCGTCACTGATACAGCACTTTATCGCCGCGCATCACTCCCTTTGTTGTTGCTTTTCTTTTCAACACATTGACCTGTTATTCAGATGCTTTGAGAAAACTCTACTTAAAAAGCGTAAAACCGTACCTTGTAAATAGTGATGGGTATGCCAATGATAATGTAGATAAGGTCCCCTAGTGCCAGACTGGCAATGAGAGCATTGGGCCCATTCCTCATGCACTTGTGCTGGTAAATAATCCTCAGCAGGGTGGCATTGCCGACCAGGCCGACCACAAACACTAAAATGGAAATGAAGGTGTTGATGTACTTGAAATAGTGATTAATAGTCGTCTTTTCAAGGCACATCGGAAGTCGCTCCTTTCCGACAGTTTGATTTCCTTCATTGGCAGATACCACGGCCTGAGCACCGGCCCCTCTGTCCTTCAGGTACATGCCTGGCTTCGTGCTGGGACTCCTGGTGGTGCTGTGGAAAGCTGGAGAGTGGAGGGTGGAATGGACAAGGAAGCCCTCCTCTACTTCAGCTCGGTTTGTCTGGCACATTCCTCTGGCTGCCATACAGGCCATTAGCAGGAACATATGCACAGCTGGGCTGCCCATTATGGAACACATTTGGCGCTTTGATTTCACTGATTGAAAGACTGTCCTAATATATCACTGCAGAGAGAAGAGACAAAGCAACACAAGGAAGATTTGGTTATTCTTCAGACAAAACTCTCAGAGCAAAATGTATCTATATTTCTAGTTCTGGCACATTATTTCTCCAGATAAATCTAACAAACGTGAAACAATGGTGTTGGTTACAAGAAAGTTAAACTGTCCTTTCAAAAGCTGTGAGGAATTAAATCAACTCCGTCAAGACTTCAAAAAGGTTTCACCAAGGGGGCACAGATGGGGGATGCCAGCGCTGGTTACAGTCACAGATTTGAGGAAGAGGCATCAGCAGAGCGCAACGGGCATCTCGTTTGTCGTTTCAGGAAGACGGAGCCTTCACTTATGTCTCTGTGTCAATAATGTTGCTTCTACACAAGGAGGCTTTGTGTCTCCACATGCTACTTTCATATAGAGCCTCTGATTTCCTTAGTTTTGCATTCTTCCTCTGGTTCTAATTTGGAAAGGTTTAAACATGTGGCAACCGAACAGAGAGATTATTTTACACAAAAGGAGAGCTGCAGGGTGGACTCATTTTTTTGGTTTTATGAATAAGGGTTGAAATAAAAACAAGGTTAAGATTCAAATCAGAAAAAAAAGTATAGCTGTACCCTGGATTCCCCTTTGAATGCTTTGGTTCTTAGTTATTTATTCGCCTTAACCACTTCCTCACACAAAAAAACTACAAACTCTCAGGACAACACCAGAGTGATTCATTCCTCCAAACTCCAACAGAAGAGCAGATAAAGTTTCAACTGTCACATCCAGAGTGAAGCCCTTTTCATCCTGTCACAGCGCAGGCAACTCTTATAGCCCAGAGTTGTTCCTGTTCAGAGTCCCAGCTGTCACCAAGTACACAAAGAACTATTTAGCAGCCAGCCCTTCAAGTAGCATCACAGTTTAGCATCAGCATGACACTGCTGGGATCTGTGACAGCACGCAAACTGATCCATCTATAAATAATAAATACGTTTGGTTTTCACCTACCTCTTCTAAAATGTCTGCCTGGCCCCCTTGGAAAGCGTCAGGCAAACTTTCGGCTGAAGCCCCCAGACATCTGTATCACATCACATGAGTAATTAACGCACTATCAAAGCCGCAGCGGATCCCACTTGGTTTGAGCAATGCACCCGTCTGCTCTGAGGTGCCTTCGCATTATGGCTCAGAGTTTCCTGTGGAGAGTTTGCAGTATGTCTGAGTGTGTGTATGTGTGTGTGTGTGTGTGTGTGTGTGTATGAAGTTGTGTTTATGTGTGTGTCTGTGTGTGTGTCAGAGCACCAGTGAAACACTTTGACTGGGTGGGATAGTAAATCTCCACCTCCCTTTGGTAACAGACTGGGCCCCCCTTTGGAAACATCTCCCCCTGCTCTCCGCTCTCTCCGAGGCACCGCCTGCTGACAGTCATCTCCAAGGCACACCAGCACACACCAGCACACACCACACACACACACACACACACACACACACACACACACACACACACACACACACACACACATAGGGGAAGGGGCATCTGGGAGCCAAACGCCCCTCCAATCTGCCCCTTTTCCTTAAATCCCTCCTACCTTCTCCTTCAATCCCTCTCTGGCTCACATTATGTCTTGTGAACATTACATGCAACTGTTTCCTCACACGAGAAGGAGCAGAGATAAGATTGGAGTGAAGAGGGCACGAGGAAGTCAATGTCCATGATTGGATTTTGTGTTTCCTTAATGTAAAATGGAGGAAAGTGGGGCAGGAAGTGGGAAAAAAACGTCAGATTGCCCTTTTTTTAACAGACTGAGAGCTGTGTGGGTGGTCGAAACCACATCACACTTTCTGAACTTTAGAAAATTGGTTTACAAAATCTTAATTTTGGCTGTAGAATGTGGATAATGGCTGTGTGGTTGATTGCTGGGGAGGAGGCAGATTAGTTCCCATTGAATTAACCAAACAACTTTATTACAAAATCTGAAAAACAAGGAAATTAAATACTCTGTTTTTTATTGCTTGCAAAAACAAAACAGACAAACAATCCATCTGAGACAGACAGTGCTCTATGAGATGACTTTATGTCTGAGCAAGAGAAGAAGACAGTTCAATGTCAGAGAGATGAGTGCTTCTCCATCAGCCTCCATTATGGACTCCAGAATGGACCATTTATCATGATGTGTGCTGAGAGCAGGAAGAGGCCTATCAAAGTCACCACAATCTGTCTTTCCCAAAGCTGACACAGCAATGGCCTGAAAAGGAGAAGCACTCAATTTGAAAATTTTGTACGCTATACCTCACATAATTCCCTCTGGCTTTGTTAAAAATTGCCATTTGTCCTCGAGGAATAGTTAAAACAATGAGATGAATAATATAGAGCAGAGATGTTTTCCATCCACGGTTTTACTGGCATAGTGTGAGTGTGTGGGTTTTTGCTTTTGGAAAAAGGTGAACTTCAATAATGCCAATCTTATTGATTGATGAACAATTTAAAAGGCTTTATACACAAGCATCTTTAATGCTTATTACTTTTAGCTGTTGGTAAGACAAGGGCTTCCCTGGTCTGTTTTCTTCTAGACTACAGTATGTGTGCAAATTGATCATTTTTAATCAATACAATACTTAGTAATGATAATTATGTTATGTTAGTAAGTAACAGAGAGTAGCTTTAGATGCCATATATATGACGTCAGAAAGCTTCCTTCAATAGAAACAATGTGTATATGATGAAAGACAAAGAAATATGTGTGTATGCAGCATAGCAGGTTATCACACAGTGTCAACAATCACTTAAAAGGACCTTCCACCTACACCGGGGAAACACTCACAGTTGTGTCATTTAACTGTTTCTCTCTGTAGTTCTTTTGTTCATATTCGAGGATCTTGAAGTGTCTTTGTCATCACTTTGTATCTTTCTGATGCAGTGTTCTGTGGCTTTGTGGTTGTGTCGTGTACTTCTGTAGACATTTTCTGTAACTTTGTGGCTGTTTGTTTCTTTCAGAAGTCATTTTTTCAAGTTTTGCAGTCTGTTTCTTTGTACATTGTAGCTGATGGTCCCCTTGTTGTCATTTTCTGTCACTTTGTTATAATTTCTTTCTCTTTGAAGTTGTTTTTTTGTTGCTTTGTAGTTGCTTGTGTACATCTGTTATCATTCTCCGTCACCTTGTCGTCATTTGTTTCTCTTTGAAGTTTGTTTCTGTTGCCTTGTAGCTGATTGTGTAACTCTGATGTGTTTTTTTCCTTGGGAGTACTTTTCTGTGACTTTGAAACAGTGTGAGACTCTTTGTAGTCATTTATGTGTTTTTGTGGTTGTTCATCAAATCTTTGTTTTTTTGAGAGTGACATTTCAATGAATCACCAAATAAATAAACAAATACATAAATCAATGAATAAATCAATAGGCTGTTTTTTTCTTCTGACCTTTCAGGATCCTGGACCTGTTCAATAATCCATCAATAAGAGATCGAAATACATACAGACACCGTTAGTACACACGTACTTAAACAATCACACTGTTTGGTGTCAAAGGGCATTGAGTAAATGTGCTCCGTTTCCAATCCTTTTCTCAACTCTAGATATTTATTCCTTTCAAATATTAACTGCAGATGTGAGGCACAGTGTGTTCTTTTGTGACAGACATATCTTTCAAACAAGTCAAATAAATGTACAAACCAAATAAAGTGATCTGCAGGCCTGTTGTTTTGCAGTGCTTGACAAAATTATTTGACAATTACACAAATACAAATATTAGTGTTTCGTTTCCTTCGGTCTTCAGATTGGTTTATACACAGAGACAACTTAATAAAACATTGTATTTTCTACCTTTCATATACAATCAATACATTTAAGATCATGTGCATATGATGCAACACAAACCACAACAACTGGAGCCAGTGGGAATTCATAAGCCATGTTTCTATAGAACTTCCTGATGTTTAAAACTTTGTGGAAGTGTTTTTTAAAATAAAATTGATTTATGTGTGTAATTAAACAAATTCATTTAAATATTAAATGAATGAAATAACTGTCTCATAAACACTGTCTTGTCAAAGGTTTTTTTCTCTTAGCTGTAAATCAAACTTTCATGTCTCTTCTCAGAACATGAGGATTGAGTGTTTATGGTTCATTTGCAGGTACTTCTTCTACATTCAAATGTGACTTAATTGGGTAATGCCAATATTTACAGCCATTTAAAATTAAAGGCATCGTGTTTTCTTTAATTGTAGTCATAAATTTGTTATGTCTTCTGAATAAGTTATGGTCAGCAGTGGCGAATATTTAATTTATTGGAACGTGATTTGCTGACGGCATCCAAATCCTTACCCCTATTATTTTTCTCCAAAGTCCCTTGATTGTTGGCAGCCTCTATGACATTTTAACTTTAGAGGGGGGTAGTAGAGTCTTTGTTAGTAAATCCATTAATATATAAATGATGAAACCTTTACCTGCTCCCAGTTGCTTCGGCTTTCATGTTGTTGTTGTGTTGTTGTTTGGATCGTAATCAGGTATTAATGCCATTCTGTCTGAACTCAAAGATGGCAGGCTGCCTGGTAATTCATATGCTTGTTCTCTGATGGCATCTGTCGAAGTGTGCTCTCTGCATATTGGTACATACCCTATGGGAAATTTCAATCCAGCCCCAGACTGAGTGGGATGTAAGCAATTTCTTAACTGGGACACTTGCACGAAAACAGAAAGAACAGAGAGAGACACAGAGAGAGATACAGGGGGAGAGAAGGAGAGAGAGAGAAAATAAGTTTGAGGCCAATTCTTCTGTGACAAGCAGTGACAGAGTGAAGAGGGTTCAGTTTACCGCCTGGCTTTATTAATTTGGGACATATGGTTCACACAAACAAAAAGTTACAGCGAGAGAGACAGAGACAGAAAATGTGAACCTTGATAGAGGAATTTTCATAATAGCCTGATTAGCGCCAGGACTCGACTTCATCTCAAATGAATCAATATAATAATGTTAACATCATAATTAGAAGGAGGGGAAATTTGTCTAAGCAGTGCTGATGATGAGAGCTGATGAAAACAGCCTGTGGAGAAGTCTGTGTTGGCTGGTGCAAAGTTCTTGCAACTTTCTTCACTTTGGCTGTAAACTATCTGAAGGTGTATAGTTTGTAAAGCTTTACCCTGATTAATCACTACAAGCTGCTATTTCAGGCTCCTGGAGCTGACACTTAGAGCAATGTTTCTCAAGACTATCTGTCAAAAAGCATAGCAACAATCAGGATTATTATCCTGTTCTATCCTATATTACTTCCTTTATCCTTCTGCATTGTATCAAAGATCAAAATTTGGTTTAAGCTACACCTAAAGGTCAGTCTCTTCTCAAGCACTACACATCATTATCTTGTCCTGGGAGGAAATGTTCTTGGTGCTGTCAGCATTATTATGGAAAAATACTGAACTGATTTCCATGGAGCATCTCATAAGGATGTGGCATGGTTCAGGGTTAGAACCCAAAAATGTGAACAGGATGCAGATCAGACTCACAAACAAGTACAGATCCAACTAAAGCGTGATTCAGTGTAGTTGTGTTGCTCTGTTTTTCAAAAAGTAAATGTACATGTTCTCAGTGTAGTGCGTGAAATCACACAGTTAAGATCATGATGTTTTAGCCAGGCATCATTTTTTATCCTCTACATATGTTTATCCAGACATTTAAAGTGTCAAAGCTTGCAGATTTTAATAACATGGCAGATTGCTTTATTGGCCCTGGCAGAGGTCTGAGCTCTCCGATTGCTCTCTCAGGCTCAGCAGCGAACAAGCTTATATCTCAGAATAAGATCTTAAAGGTGTAACTATGTTGAATTATTGGAAGTTCTACAGCACATCACTAGCATTATATTGGACAAAAAACAGATCTCAATTACTACTACTAAGTTTTGGGAGTTATTGAATTCCCCAACTCTAGATCTGGAGTAACGGGGTAGTTGCAAGGTGCCAGTGTGTTTTGCACTTCCGTATGTCTTTGCTGCTTCATCTCTCTGAACTGCATTCCCATCAGTCAACACATACAGTTGTTGAACTTCTGCAGTATGACTCAGACTTACCAGCATCCACAGCTGAAATCGGGGAAGAGGTGAGGCCATGCTCGAGTGTTGTAGGCCAGTTGCCAATATGAGTATCGCTGTGTTGAATTCAAGGAACATATAGTATGTGCCAGATTAACTACCAGTGATTTGAGGACTTTTCAATTTTTCACCTTTCTACAAAATGCCAACAGAGGCTTAAATAAGATGAAAATTGAGTGTGTTTGTTGTTGTTTTGTTACTAACAAGCAGCAACAAAGAAAAGCTATTTTTTTCTGCTTTGTGTTTCCCTTGGACTCCATGTTTTGTGCTTAGCTAGCATACATGTAACATGATTGAAGCTCCTATGAGGAACCTTCAGTGTGTGTTGGTTTTGTTGCCCCTTCTAGACAAAGCAGAACCTTCAGTCTCTGTGCTGATCTTGTTCTACATGTGTAAGAAGTGTATTCTGACTCGAAATGTCCTTCTCCTTTCTATTGATAGTCAAAAGTATCAGTCATTGTGGATATTTGAGGTGAAAATATAGAGATAATCAACTTGTTACTGATTGTGTTGTTTACTTTTGTGAGTCATAAAGAGATATTAATTTCAGCCTGTTTCATAACCAGCTAAAAACTCCTGACAGATGCTTTAATCTATCATTTGAAGACACACGAGAGAATGTTAATCTTTAGAGAGTATTGGACAGCAGGCCTGTTACCCTAACATTTCAGTGAACTATTAGAATTTTATGTTATTAGGTTAATGATGGCATTTCGATAACAAGAGCCTAGTGTTGCATGGGTCAGGAATGGTTTAATTAATTCCCTTTCCGGGTCTTAGCCTAATGGCTATGTTGCGTGGCCATGTAGCGGGTGGCCCAGGTTAGAATCTAGCCTGCGGCCTCCTTCCCGCACTATCCACTGTCCTCTCCTCTACAAATAAAGGTGTAAATAACTTTTTAAAAATAAGTACAGTAAAGTAAGTTACATAAGTACACAGAGAGAGATAGAGTAGATCAAACATAACTGGCCACATATAAAATGTAAATGTTTGAAGTGTTTGCTGTATGTTTTTGTTGATTGTTACTGTTCTGGTTTTTGTTTTTAACTCTGTAAAGCACTTTGAATTGCTCTTTGTATAAATGGTGCTTTATACAAAAAACTTGCCATGCCGTGCCTTGCCTTGCCTAGTATACTTTTGATCCATAATAGAATCCTTCAGTTGCTGTGAATTATTTTTAAAAAGTTGCAATATATCACTGTACAGTCCCACTGGCTGGTAGTTTTCACAAACCAAACACAGAGCTCTCAGACGACAGGATAACTGATAGCGCAGTCTTTGACATGGCACTCACAGCCTGGACTGGATGCATTCCTGCTTACAATCTGGCTCTTGTCGGACAGACCCCGAGTGAACTGATAAAGGAAAGAGTCTGAGTCCATCGCACTTTGCTTTCTACTATCTGAGAGACCATGAGTGCATGCTCAAAATGTCTGAGAGACAATTTTAACTCCATGTCTGTTGGACTGTTTTAAAATCAGGCTTTAGACATTTTGTGCTTTATCATTTTCCAAAGCAATATCACTGTGTACTGAGCTGGGGTTATTTTAAACACTACACACATAATGTTTATTCCATTTTAATTTACAAAAACATATTTATACATATATAAAAAAAAATGTTAGTATCCTTAGATTGTAAAGTATAAACTTACTTTACAATGTGCTTAAAAGTCTCACAAAATATACACTGCTTCTGCAGTCGTGATGAACACTTTGCACCCCTTACTTCAGGTAAGTGAAAAACATCTGTGAACAATTTGAATTTTGCTTGCTACTCGTAAACGCAGCTGTGAAAACCTAGTGGCCCAGACTGAGGATAACAAACCTCAGTCAAGAGAGACTGATGGGGTTTCCGTGCTAAACTTCCAGATGTTGCTCAGTTCGAACTTGTTACCTGATGAAGGGCTGATACTGCAAAACAGTTCTAAAGTTCTCCATTTAACTGGATGCAATCTGCTCAATGGAACGATTATTGTAGGAAAAGAAACTGGCAGATTGGAGATTAAGTACAACTGTTGGAGGAAATTGCCTTTTCTGTATTTACAAAATCATTCTTGTAACTTCCCTTACTACGCTGACATTTGAGTACCATGTGATGGAAGTCTGTAGAGAAGTGCTCCCTGCCCACTCAATCCTCCTTATGCTTTTTTTCCCTATCTGTTCTTAACTGTCCATCATGTCCTGTTGCTATTGAAATTGGACCAACCTCCTGCGTTACCTCCCCACCCCCACTCCCTCCAAAACACCTAATCCCTCCACTTATTTCCCTTGATTGCTGCAGTGTTTTTCTCTGCTTTGAAGTGGGGCATTTGGCCCATTTGAATTCCCCTCTTAGACTGCCATGAAACTAGGGAACACTCAGGTTTTTGTTACTTAATATTTAACATTTATAAAAAGCAATTACCTGGCATTTTGTTCAAATCAAGGCTGTGTCCTCATCCAAAAAACCTAATGTAATTTGAAAAAATGTGACCAAAGATGCTCCAAGAGCAAATTTTGTTCCTTTACTGTTAAACAACAATATTTTAAGCCTCTTCCCACTTAGACCATAAACTGCAAATTGAGATACTTGATTGCTCAACTTCTGAAGAATAACTTCCACTTATTTTGGTTTACTCTGTAACTTGTCACTGGTTTTTCAGCAGCAAAAGTGTCTTGGTCTGCCATATTAAGAACGGAGCAGCGTGCGATAATGAGGAGCTCAGAAATAGCTCCACTGTAGCCCCCCCCCCCCCCCATACACATGGGGTAATGACCTTTTTAATTTGTATTTTAGGGTGCTAATAACAATAACAGTTATCCAAGCAAATCTATTTTAAAGCCATGTTGAAATAGACTCACTGTGTGGCTTGCACCTGCCAGAGTATTGAGGCATACAATGAAAAGCTTTATGTTACTATTGTGGGCTAAATTTGTTGCAAAGAAACCAGTCTAAATGTTGCTGTAATTAACATAATTTAGATTTTTGTCGTTTTGACATTGTTATGTATTTTTTCTTTTGTGTGTGAACAAATCCCCCTTTTTTTATCGGCACACACTAGGTGAATTCTTTTCTAACATGCCAGTTCAGAAGATATTAAGATTACAAGTTTTGTCTATTTAAGGACATGACTGACTTGACTGACAGACGGGAACATTGTAGCTGTTGGCTAGGAGGCTCAAACCCGGCCTCTATATCTCACACTACCTCGACAGAAGTTAGTTTGAGTTCAGCATTACCAATGTGGCTCTCGCTGACGATTGGCTTCAAAACAGCAATTCAGTAACAGATGGGTGACGTCACGTATACTACGTCCATTATTTATACAGTCTATGGTTTAGCTACTTAAGTGCATTGTCCTAAATTTTGACTGTTTTTGAGTTTTCTTACCTTTAAACAAATCAGTTAGTTGAGATTTTAATTTCTGTTTTAACGACCATCCAATTAGTCGCTTTGGAAAGTCCTTTATTAGTCCTATTAACAAATATCACCTGAGTACGCCAATGACCTATAAGTCAAATTTTTCATCCTTTAGCCTTGAAAAAGCCATCAATGAGTCATACAATTAGTCTGGATTACATGTCCCTTTATTACGATTGACATAGCCATTGTAGTCTATTTGAGTTGATCTCACATAAGGCCCCCCGACTGCTGTAAATATCCACCAGGCCACCCCATGTGTATTGATGCACTGCTGAAAATAATCCCCCAATAAGTATCACTGAGTCACTTTTTAGGCATGTGTTTTTCTTTAACTACATTGCCAAGCTATTTAAGGAACTCACAGAGCCTTTGTAAATAATTGTCTGTTTTGTGGTTTTAAAGATTTATGTATTCAGCGAGATCCAGTGGGCTTGAGGGCCACAGACAAGGCGGAGGAATCAGATTGTATCAATAGATGGACATAAATGGGGGGGTAGTAGGAATTTGTCAACAGTAGAATAATATATAACAGTGCCAGCCTTAAGCTTTCAGACCAGCGACCTGTGGTGTTGATTGTCCGTTCCCTGCATTTTTCTCAATGAAAACAAAAAAATGAATCCTGACTGTGATCATTATCAGTGTTTCTAGATGTTTATCCATGCCTCATGTCACCTCAGTCACACAGCTGCAGTGTTACAGACTGTTATCTCATCCATACATCATACATTAACTTTTGTGGTTGTATTTTATGTTTATCCTCCATGGTGATTAACAGTCCGTGGGGATTTCTTGGCCTCATCTGGCCCTTCAGACTGTATGACCTCCTTCTGAGTTTTTCTCCTCCAGCTGACTGGTCAGCAACTCCCCGGACCTTATCGCTCTCCCCTGTGTTTCTAATAAGAGACAAAGAGAGGGGGCTGTCAAAGGTTAGAGGGGGGAGGTGGACGCCATCTGCCAGTAATTATGTCTCTGATGACAGGCCGAGATATCATATGTGATGAGCCTTGGATGTGTAATTGCGTGTTTGTGGTTTGTGTGTACAGAGCACCTTGTAATGCTGGTATTATTCTGATAACTAATAATGGCCTGTGTAAAGAGAGTTAGCATTTACATGTGAAAAAAGAGAGCTGAAGATTACAATATTGTTCAGATGTAAACTTGAGGCTGTAAGCAGCTAACACAAGTCTATGATTCCTAAAAATCAATGTAGTGGTCTCACCAGTCTGAACACATGGATAATCACTATGTGATTACTGTGATTCACTGGATATGCATAACTAAGCACCACTCAGATGAACTAGCCTCAAGCACCAAACTGACCTCTGACCTGTGTAATGGGTCCCTCATTCGGCCCTGCGGGTCAAAAGACACTTAGAGGCCCACCTGTGTAGACAATTAAAACAGAGAGCTTGTTTTCAAACTGGAACTTGAGACCAAAGAGATCATTTTAACCACAACCTCTTACACCTTCTTATGTGCTGTCAGCGTGTAATATAAACAAACTATGACACATTTATTAGGACTGTCAAACGGTGGTCAATGGTATCTTCCATCACACCTTTACCTATCCATTATTTTGCATTTTAAAACATTTTTAAGTCCATATTAACAATCTTGAGCAACACATGCTAACCTGAGGATGTCCTGTAGGCCCGGGTCTTCCTCAGTGTTGATTGGCCTGCAGTCAGTTGCCACACATTTAGCGAGTGCTGTTAACTTCCTTGATGCAGCTTCATCCACAAGTCTGTGGTGATTTGCACACTTCAGAAAAGCACCCTGTTGGGTTTTGTGTAATGGTTTCCTCACATCATCTGATTAACTTCTCCTGTATGCTGAGCTAAAAGGTGGTAATTCAAGTACTTCAGTGATATTTTAATTCTGTTTGACATAAAATTGATATTACTTTCGACCCACCAACTAAGCCATCTGGGATTTTTTTTAACAGTGAAATGTGCTATTCAAAAGCGCAAGGGTTAATATTTAAAACTTAATCGTACTGAGATTAACTCATTAACACTGAAAGCCCTGATGTTAATAAATTCTGTGTTGGTAAGATGAAAACACTGTCTTTAGAAAGGCAGGACTTGTAGTTTAAAGAGAAACAGAGTTCTTTTAGGGCCATGCATTAAACAAACACAAAACCTCCACCTTAGAGACAGAGGTTTGAGTCCTGTGTGAGACAGAGTGAACTTAAACTATCTTGCTTTCTGTGGGGCACTTAACACTACATTTTTTACTTACCTATTTACTCACTTATGTAAGGAAACAGTTACATAGTCCAATTTAATGTTGAATAACTGAGCTTGATTTACAACTAGCGTAAAGTAAATGTAGCAAAGCGTGGCATAATGTTGCAGATTATAGCACAACATAGAGTGATGTTGCGTAATGTAGCGTAACGTAGGGTAATATATTGTTATGTAGCAAAATGTAGCATAAGGGAACATATTTCAATTTAATGTAGCCCAAGGTAGTGGAACATAGTGTTGCGTAGTATAACTTAAAACAATGTACTGAACCAAACCACCATTTTTTTTTTTTTTTTGTTAATATACTTTATTGGCATTTTTTTAAAAATGTATAACATCATCAAATGTACATTATGTGAGCATATAGACAGAGTTGTATGACTGTATTATTTTTGGGGGCCAGCATAATATTGCTAAGCAGTATATCTAACAGGCTGTGTAGCGACTACGAAGAGCCAAAAGACGCTGAGAGGCTGAGGTTGGGCCTAGTTAAGTGTCGGATGCGCTAAAAGCAAAAATCACTAATGCACAAAAAAGTAGTAACAGAAAAGGATAATCAACTCGTGATAAAGTGCACAAAAGGAAATAGCGAAAATAAGCGATAATAAGCTAAAAATAAGCAATAAATAGAGGTAAAAAAAAGAACAGAGACCCAGCTCACACCCTCTCTCTACCTCCAAACAAAAGACAACAGGTGACCTAAATGAACAGAATATCCCTGCCCCTAACACATGACCCGTAAATAACCTAATTAACTGACACCAAAATAAACCGTACTGTAAACAAACAACAAAAATAACACCACAAAAAATATACAAACAATAACCTACCCTAAACCTCAAAATAACATACAATAAACACTTGAATCCTTCATGGCCCCTACAGACTGTATAAACTGTTCATTGCCAGTGACTGTGACTGTGTTACTAATAGCACAGAAAGAGTATCGTCAACAAAGAGAGATGCTTATGAAACATAGTGATTAAAACTGATCAGTGTATCTTTAAAGAAGGATTTATAACACTTCAACGAATCAGCTGTCGCCATTTATAGCAGACCAGTAGTTCTAAAATTTGGTTCCTTTTTTTTCTCATCATCCACGAGGGCAAACTCAGTTTAGAAAGAGTAATACTCAGACACTGACTGTTGTTTCCTGTGTTTGCTGATCAAAGCTGAGGAAAAGGGCACTGCCTGCCATGCCAGGGCAGGGCTACCACGTAGCATACTGCATGTTTGGAGATACGGGTAATTAACTGCAGGCTCTGTGCTTTTATAATGTCGTTCTTTTTAGGGGGAGATTTTTCTGAGAGATGGGTTGATAAGAGCTGATGATGGACAAGTGTACACAGCTGAGGTCTTGTTTTTATATATGTGAAAGTGTACAATATTTTGAGAGAAAATATGAGCAAAAAGCTCGACATGTTGTTAAGATAAATATCAGATATCAAGACATCAGTGCTTAACAGCTTCACTGTTGCTGTTGAAAGGCATCATTATTTAACTATTTTAAAGGCATGTGAGGGAATTTCTAGATGGCAATGCGGCATGTTTATCTCACAAAGTGAAATAAACAAAACCTAAGGATGGCAGTGAAGCCCAGCCTGATCTAAAAATGTCCAATAGTCTGAAAAGATCAAGCAAAAACTTTGTTCACGTCCAACTGAGGGCCAAACGGGGGCTTCCCGAAAACCAGCAGCATGTCCTGACATCATCATTATCATCATTTCCTCTTCTTGTTTACACTGAAAATATTTTTTTCCTGAACATGAAGCAGCTGTGAACTTCGATTTTCAGAAAAACAGGACTGTCACAAATGGTTGTGCAAAGATATGACTACTTTATTCCTCGTCATGTCATTGTTAGTTAAGTTTATATAGCTACTGCATTTATCAAAGCAAAATAGAGCATTAGTATTGACAAAAAACACTGATGTGACTTAGATTATACTGAAGAAAAAAATTCTAGCAATTAAAGCGCAGCCTGAACGTTTGCAT
This sequence comes from Notolabrus celidotus, assembly GCF_009762535.1. Classification (NCBI taxonomy): domain Eukaryota; kingdom Metazoa; phylum Chordata; class Actinopteri; order Labriformes; family Labridae; genus Notolabrus; species Notolabrus celidotus. Next base: position 25,480,568 of record NC_048278.1, on the reverse strand, counting down.
TTAGTTGAATAGTAATGAATCTAGATTTAAAATAGGTTTTGTGCTAAAGACATTGAGTTTATCAAAAAGAATCAAAGCATAAAATACTGTACTGCTCAAACCTCTAAATCAAATATCTAAATAAGAGGATCACTTTTATATTGTGCCCACACATTAATTACCTTGTTGCAATCATTTCTTTTGTGTAATACTCCTAAAAAGATGACTGTGAGATATCTAATACGCTTCTGTTGTCATCAGAATAAGCGTGAAGCCAAAAGTGAATGTTTATACCTTGTTCATCACAAGAGAGAGCGTACACAACTTGTGCACACAAAAAATGACCACCTTTGCAGGATTTCTGGGGCTCTGAAAATCTATCCCATTAGAAATATTAATAAAGATATAATAGTTATGTAGCATCTTGCACAGTAATTCACACCTATTTGGCTTTGGAGAACTTCATACAGTTACAGCATTGAATTTTTTTATGTTCTCAGTGTGAGATTTTTGACGACACAAATTTTTACACTATTTTAGAGACATTCTTTGTTGTTAGCAGTGCAGTCTTGCAGAAATATGGCAGGTTATGTGTTAAAATTGCTTTTCAGCATCATTGAAAACAATAGCATTGGAGACTCGCTGAGAAAACTCTCAGGTAGAGGACACACAGATCTTCGAAAAAAGACAAATATTTAGGTAAAAAAAAGAGCAAGCCCAAGAGGCTGGAGCTTGGGTTTTGTGAGAAACTGAAAGTAAATATTATTTTATATACTTTTGGATATGTACAATATGTTTAGTCACTCAAGAATGTTTTTCTAAACTCAATGTAATGTGATCTTAAGGAGGAAACACTTCATTTAAACAAGTTACACTTTCCTCTCAACCTGGCCTCACAGTTTTTTCATTTAAATCAACAATACAACACATTTTTGCCACAGAGAAGTGATGCAGTGGTGAGTGGTTGTGGTCATTTAATGTGTTTCAGTGGAATTGGTTTATTAATGGACTAATTCTTGCATACAGTACCTGGATATACCAGCCACATAATAACTGCCCTGTTGAGTTAATTGCTTTTTAAAAGTCTGGTTTATAATCGAGATCATTCTTCTCGTATATATTCCTAACCTGATAAATATCTCATGTTACATAGTCCCACTGAAGGAAATTTAATTAGATCTATTCTTGTTGAACTAACAACATAAAAAAATCCATACGCTGACTCCAGTCTTCACATCGAACAAACAGACATCACAAACAAGAAGCTGAGCCTGGATCAATGCTTTAGAAGTCACTCACCGCTGTTATTGTCATATAAAACACAATGTCATGAATGTATTTATTTATTGGTGAAACTTTAGGAGAGGCCATGAGGTAGAGATCAGTGGAGCAGCATGAGAGACTTCCTGTGGTTAGGGACCCTCAGAGGAGACTGGATTACATGTTTAGAAGTCTTGGATCACAGTACAGCCTACAGCCATACCTCCACCTCCATCTGGTGTCGTAGCCACAGCGGACAGGGCTAATGACCCAGGCCTGCTGGCTCTCTGTTCAAATAAGCCAGCCATCAATATGTCTAACCTGAGGATGGACTTAAAGCTCTACAGCAGCAGGTGGTCCACTACTATTCAAGTTCGCTGTCAGAGCTTTTCACACAAAAGTGAGCATCCGAGGTTGTCCTTGTGACTCAAGCAAATTTACTGTAAAAATATTTTATTTTTTTAATAAATTAAGCTTAGCAAAGTGTACGTAACATTTAAGTCAAGACACATGCAGCATTTCAAGTAAGTCTAGTTTAAATCTGATTAAAATGGGTTTTGAAAGTATAATGTTTCCTCATTTTATATAGTTTAGGATACATTTCAAAGAGTTCCTGTGTTGATTTGAAGCAGACACTCATGGCTACAGGAAGTTCAATGACTCTTCTGTTAGCGTTTGCTATGTTTTCTCACACCATTCCTCCTCTACTCTGCTAATCAGGCACAGAACACCACAGGAGCCTGCAGTCCCCTACAAAGCTGTCAACCAGTCATTCTTTTAACTCAAATAAGTGTTCAAAACTAAAGTCAGAAAAAATAACACTTGAATATTAATCAGAATAAGCACTGACTGTAATAACAGAAACCATGTTTGAGAAAAATGTATTTGACGTGTACTTTAATTCTATACTTTGACCCACGTTCCATCTGTTAACATGGTGGAGGCGGGGTTTGTGACTTATACTGCAGCCACTCAGCAGAGGGAGCTCTAAATCTTTTGTCTTCACAGTCAGTGAACACTTATGGCATCCATTTTGATATACAGTCCATGATTAAAAATAATTCTAATCACATCTTAACACTTTTTCAATCAATGTCAACACAAAATGCTTTTTCGTTGGGTGCGGATTTAGCCTAAAGGTTTTACTGTAGGCGGCCCGGGTGCGATTCCAGCCTGTGGCCCCTTTCCCTTACGTCAATCCCCCACTATCTCCAGTTTTCCTGCTCTATCCATTGTCCTCTCCTCTCTAAATAAAGTTGTAAAAGCCCCAAAATATAACTTAAAAAATGCTTTGTCTTGCTGATCTATGAAATAGGTTCATACCAGCACATCTGTTTACTCTAATTACTCACAAAGCTTTATAACATCAGACACTAAGCTAATTTCCATCTCCAAATGATAGAAAATGCTGCTGGGTTCCTAACACAATCTCACCTTAAATCAAATATGAGACTGAGGCAAGATGATATTTTCAGAGACCTATCAGTGACCCTAAAAATAAGTAGTTTCTGGCATTTTTGATGTCTCCTTGATTTTTAGCCATCTTTGAACAATCTTGATGTTGTAACTTGTCAAGCTAGCAACACGCAAAAGCTACTGTAATGTGGTGTGATGATTTATCACGTTTTCTGCTCACCTCTCTAACAGTTTTCTGTTAAATAAAATTTCCCACTTGAACAATTAACTTACACTCTGCTTACTTGTCTATTTCAATCTAAATGTGGCAGATTTTTCAAAATGAACGACAGTATCCAAGACAATCTGGATACCAGGATTGAAATGATTAACTCATCAGAAAAATATTTACAAAGAAAATAAATCGCACGAGAAATAAAGGATATTAGGTTAACATTTATCAAGTGTTTACTGTTCACTTTTCTTTACCTCCGACTTAAATGAACAAGAATCCTCTTCTGCTCCTTCAGTGATGTCCTCTTATCCTAAAAATCACTGTGTCATGTGAGCATTGCTCTTGCAGAGTTTCTTAATAAAACATAAATAGAGCAAGCATGAGCAGACCTAAGATAACCTCTGGCATATTGAAGATGCGAGGCCACCCACTGGGAGCCGCTTCAATCACACACCTGGGTTGTTTGTGGTGTTAGGGTGCAGGGCAGCTGAGATGAATCTGTGCTCAGCAATTGTTCTTATGTCCAGAATCTAGATTTCAGCCGTTGTTTCTTGTTTCCAACAGACCCCATTCCCAGAGAGAGCACATGCAGTCTCATGAACACGTCCAAAGAAAACAGCCACCCCTGTGACCTGCGGGGACTTTCAGTGTGGGCCTCAAAATCCTCCAGGGAGATCCCCCGGGCCGGGGATGTATGATTGATTTATGATTTAATTACACTAGGAAAACATTGTGTGAGTGCATGTGTGTGTATGTGCGCAGCCATGTTTTGCTTTCCTTACTTGGCTTAACTGTCTTTGTAGACCCCATTATCAGAGATTATTTGAACCACGTTATTTATTATTTTTAATATGTCTTCCAATTTCCAAGAAGTCATCTGAAATATTTGAATGATAGGAGCAAAAACAGGGTTGGAATGAATTTGAAGTTGCATCGAACGTTACTAAGAGTGAGAATATGTGCGGGTGTGTTTTGCTGTCTGTGACTGGCAGGTTGTGTGAGTTTACGGGACATAGAAATGTTTTTTTTGTAGAAAGGGGACCTGGTGAGTTCACAGCTACTTTTGATCTGGTTTAAATTCCACTATAAGAAGCCTGTGCTCCTTCTGTTTGCTCTCTCTGTGGCCTCTGCTCTACAAAGACCGTGTGGAAGTATGTCACTATGACACAGAGAGGACAATAGGCTCGGTTACTCACAGGTATAAAAGCATTCTGTCTCATGATTATGGTTTGCATAATAATATGTCCACTATTAGCAGTTTTTGCACTGGCAGCATCCACTACCTCAATTTCAGAGTGCTTACTCTTGCTATTAAAGTTGTTCTGCTGCCTTTCTGCTTCTCTTAGTAATGACCATTAAGCCTGTTTTAAAATGCTCTGTATGCTTCATATTTACTGTTGATAAATGAAATTTTACAAAGAAAACATAAAAAAATAGAGAAACTGTGTCATAACATTAGCAGCAGCTATAGAATTTGATATTCTACCCTTGATAAAAAACCAAATGTGGTTAGTTTCTTCTCTGTATGGACCTCAGCCACTGATGTTATCTGAACTCCTGCTTCTTCCTGATTTCGATTGGTTTGTGATGAAGACGTGACATTGACGAGCATGGCGGTGTTCTGCAAATTGGTCTTTTTTAAACTGAGAATGGTTTGAGAGCTGTGAAAAAAAAAGTTGACATATAGGCTTGTGCTTGGGACACTGAACCTTAGACTGTTTAAACTGACGTAGTCTCAGTGACGTCTCCTATTGGTTTCTGAAGTGGTACTTGAAGCTCAACAATGGCCGTCAACATACTATAAATACTGATTCAATCTAACTCTCTGGTAAGTTTAGCAAGAGGCAAGAGGCAGTACTCCTGGAGAGCAGCTACAATGTGCACCAATTAATCAATTCAGCCATACCTATGCTAAACTTGCAACATTGATATATTCAAAAACAGTGAGTTACTGTATCTTAAAAATGTACCTCCTTTATAGTGTCAGGGAAGAAAAAAAGAGCTATTCTGACCAAAACCTTTATTTCTTATATTTGTGTTAAAGTTTTTCTCAGTTGCTTTGGTACATTTCTCGAATCATCCTCGACATTTGCAAAACAGTAAGTGCATTTCTCAAAACAATTTGTACAAATAGCAAAACACCATGGATTACCTGCAGAAGCCAGTATCTTGCTCAAAATCCTTAGTTCATCTCTCAAAAGTAAATATCTATGTCAACGAACATGTCAGGCCATCAGAATGACTAGTCCTTGTGTCACTGTGTACGGATAAGACTGTCAAATTGCTTAGTCATGTTGTCAATGTAACAGTGTACTCTGGAGGGACGTTCTGATGTAAACTATGGCTAAAGTTTTGATGACAGTTATTGTAAATTGTAAGTTACACCTTAGTGTATGTGGGAGATGGATTGCAAGAGACTGGACAAGATTCACATTTATGCTTTTACTGTTTGTACTTCACGTAGTTTGTTGCCTCCCAACTCCTTCGCCACGCAGCCTCACTCCTCTTCCTCTTCCTCTTCTCTCTGGCTGTTGACCCAGTCCAATTCCTTGTCCTTCCATTGTTAGACATTGTAACACTGTGTTGTGTTACAATGCCAGTCGATGGTTCATGAGATGCACCTTTGAGCTATTTCAGAAAACTGGGTGATCATTGGTTGATCAAACATTAAAAACGTGTCAATGCACTGGTTTTGTGTAGATAACAGATATTATTTTTTAAAAATGCTGTTAGTGGACATAGGCCCTAACACTTCACACACAGTCGAACTAAAAGGAGATTTGAAAAATTAAGAAATTATGATGTTTTTCTGTTGTATATCACCTAACATTAGCAAATCTAATTATTTCTTATTAAAAGTTGCATTGTGCCTGATACTTCTGGAGCTCCAACAATTAAAAATATGATCTCATGAAGCAACTGGGACCGTTTGTAGCTGCAAAATAATCCAAAGTGGTCCCCTAACTACACTTAATTTAAATGATCCATTTAATCAATTTGAAAACATAAAACTGCAAACGCAGAGCAATGAGGGTATTGTAAAAAGTTAGATGGGGATGAGAACAAAACAAAACTTAGTCTTTAAAGCAAACAAACTCAGCTACACAGGCATGGCTGAAGGAATGTGCACTAATAAGTTAGACAAGAAACAGAAGATCTGTAGTGACTGTTATGATTTATTCACACGAGGTGAGTCGCCCAGCTTATAAAAATAAAAACACACAGCCACAGTGCGACTGACACAGGTTGAAGAGTGCATACGTCGATAAGCAAGTGTTTGGTCCAGACAACAGGTCTTTCACTAATCTCATCTATCCATAACACGCAAAGAGCTCGCTCGGAAAACGAGTGTTAATCTCTGGAGAGCACATTTATGTTAATCTGTTGAACAGATAAGAAATGTTCACAGACATTTACTCTGCATAAGTTGCCTGCTTTTGCCATAATTTAGCCTTTTAATCCTGGTTCACAACACTGGAATCAAAGTAAGACCCTAATGCCTTGATGCCTTTGTGATTGCTTCAGCAGGGCATAATCACAAACATGTGACAGCTTCAGTGGTGCCCTCTACCCTACATATGGTAGCACTTAATTGGTAACGGCTTCAAGGCTGAAATGGAAACATTGCCATTGGCCAGACTTTGAGGGAAAAAAAACACAAACAAAGGAGGGAGATTAGAAAAAAATAAAGAATGTAAAGAGAATGCTAAACACTGCTCTGACTTTATGCAAATACAAATATACAACAATCTGCTCTCTAAACAGGCCTGTATTTGCTTTCTGTGCATATATTGCCAAACACTGTGAGAAACTGACTGCTGTAAGTCACTGTGGCTCTGTCGAGGTTTTTCCATTCTGATCTTCACGGCCCTGCACATATTTAATCTAGTCATAATGATTTAGAGTGTATGCAGTGTTAGCTCTTTAAAGTAGATGATTTACTTGCTTTGTTTGGGAAAGAATATAATTTCAATCTAATGCAGCATATGGAATGCTTGTCTCTCAGTCTATAAAAATAGAAATGCACCAAAAGAGCTAAAAGACAAAATGGAAAATTCACTTGCGAGTGAACTACGCCACCTGAGACAAATTTCCTTCTGCAGCCAAGCCCCCTTTGACAGGAGGGAATACTTATGGATAAATCCCAGTGTATCATATAGCAGCTGGACGCTGCATATGTGTGTGTATTTCTACTGAAACTGCATACAAGCAACCAAATCCCTCTGTTGATTCCTGAGTAAGCAATCTTGATAACGAAATCCCAGAGCAGTAGCATTGGGACTGATTATATAATGACAGCGACCACCTCCACATGTCCACATTACAGCTAAATGTGAACTTCCTTTGATGCCTCTCATGTACGACGAACAGCTGACGTGTAATGACAGTACAGGGGCGACAGTTATCATCATACAGACATACATGTCTACCAGTTGTCTGTGTGTTAAAGGACAAAAATGTGTAAAGTGTATTTATAATCATGTCCATCATCATGTTTATTTAGGTGTTAGCATTGCTGTTGTGCAACCATACTTTGTGTAATCCTCCTTTTTGAAATGACGTGTGCTGCATGCTGTTATTGGCAAATATCACAAGAGCACAGACTTTAAGCTAAAAGCACGCTCGGAGAACAGTTTTTGAGACATGCGTGAGAAGTTTGTAACCCTTCCTCAGGGTTCAGCGGGCTTTGGCTCACAGCCTGGAGTCGTCAAACTCTGAGGGATGTTCGGGGGAATTTTGATTTCTTATATGTAAGAGGACAGTTTCTATGAACAGTAATAACACAAACAAATAAATTTAAGTCGTGACGGTGCATTTCACTTGAAACATGACGCCAAAATTAGAATTCTGATAAAATATGTTTGTCCAAACCTCTGGTTCTTCATCTCTCTGGCTTCTGACTCCCTGAATTAAAGAAGAATCACACACTGAACGCTTATTGAGTTCATGTATATTTATGACCACTTAAAATAAGCCAATTCTTCCAAACCTATGTATTATTGCTACTTGGGAACTCTTTAAAATTAACAAGCTTGTAAGAATAATTTGCAAGATGAAAAATTCAGCCGATAATATGATTTTTAAAAATATTCGCTATCATGTACAGTATCTTGTCGGACCGTGCTATGATCTGATCTGTTCTGGCAGCCCTTGGGCGAGGCCTAGGTTTGGATGCCTGGGTATAAACATTAGATGTATGATTGCTTATCATCTCTGCTCTTCTCAGTCCAGGAAGTTAACTTTCTATGAACACTGTTTTGAGATAGAGAACATAGTACATTAGAAATATTACAAAAATGACATCAAATGATCTCTTCCATGGATCTCGAGACACTAGTGCAGACCGTTATTTTCTCCTGTTCAGACTATTGTAATTCCCTGTATCAGGGGCCTTGCTGAGCATAAAGCTCTACTGGGGCACAGGCCCCCTACTATTTCCCCTTCCTCACACACACACACACACACACACACACACACACACACGCACGCACGCACGCACGCACGCACGCACGCACGCATGCACACATACACACACACACACACACACACACACACACACACACACACACACACACACACACACACACACACACACACTTTTTATGGGCAGGTGTTTTCTCGTGCCCTCTAAAGAGATCAAGAGCTTTTTTCCAGTTAGTGAAACCAGTGCTCACAAATATGTCATGTTTCATGTGTTTACCAAACATCCTAAATGAGAAACAAAAAGCTGCTCTATTTACAGAATATTATAACCAGGGAAAGCTTTCAAACCATTCTGAATGTAATGATGTTTCTTTTTAACCCAAAGCAGTGCGGGGGATAGTGGGACTTCACTTGTTTAGAAATGAATGAATGTATGGGAAACACTGCGGTGGATGCCACACATTAACAACTGCGCCTAAAGTCTTTTCCTTTACTTCTGATGGCCAGTCCGCCCCTGATACTGGGGCACAGCTAATTTATACTGAGGCACGTGCCCCAGTAAAGGGGGTCTGGCGACGCCCCTGCCCTGTATACTTGTCTAAGTCAGCAGCCTTTACACCACTCACATTCAAATCAAAATGCAGCGGCCTGATTATTTACTCAACCCAGCCATGAGTCCTATATCTCTTTCACTCCTGCATCATTGCATTGGCTTCCTTCGTCCACTCTGATCATCTAAACAAGGCCTTCTTTCCATCCCCTGTTCAAACTGCAAAACAAAGGTGATCGTGCATTCACTGTCTATGTCCCGTCTCTCTGGCATCAACTCCCTCATCCATGAGGTCTGCTGAATCTTTAGAGTGCTTCAAGAAGCTTCTCACGACTCAACTGTACACACATGCCTTTATGAAACTCTTCATTTAAGTTTTATGGTTCTTTGTTTACTGCTTTGTTTGTTTGGTCCACGTCATTTTTATTTAGAGTTGTTTTTTTATTTCTGTGCATGTGAGGCACTTTGTAAACAAGTGTTTTCAAAGAGCTGTATAAATCCAATCTTACTTACTAAATTACTTACATTTTCTCATTTTACTTCACTTGCTACAAAAAAGCGGATCCTTGTTGAGAAATATGAGTTGAAGCTGCACGTTCATGATCTTTTTAATGGTTTCTTTCTGTGCTTTGGATTGATTGAATGATTTTTCTTGCGGCATATCATTGTACATGAGTTAAAATATATAGTCCATGTGGAGTTATTGGCCTAGCAGTTAAAGCGCGCCCCATGTACAAAGGCTCTAGTCCTCGTCACGGGTTTGACTCCCAGCCTCGACCATGTCTTCCTCCATTCTCTGCTCCCCACATTTCTTGTATCTCTTCAGCTGTCCTGTCAAACAAAGGCAAAAAAGGCCCCAAATATATCAATTGTCCAGTATAAATATTTTCTATAGGGCCTTTGCTGGGTTGCAGGATACTTAATATCTTACAACTCCACAGTTTAAGGCTTTTAACCTGACTTTTTATGGGAGCTCAGTTTTCTCACATTTAAAAGTTACACTGTAGTGTAAAGAAATTACCACTAGATGGCAGAGTTGCTTGGTTTTAGGAGAAATTAAACAGCATGGTTCCAAACTTTACAGACCTTCTCCAATGCTAAGAAAGACAGTGATAAAGATGCTTTACACAGTTACATTAATTGACATTGTATTTTTGTTAATGCTCCCTAAAACAATAAATTCTTCAAATATCACACTCAGATTATGCATGTCTGTCAGACTGATTCACAGTCAATGTCAACGTCCATTAGATGTTTGCAGAATTACAGATTTCTACCAATGCTGAAAAAATGCTGTTAATCTAATTTAATAAAAAAAATCTGATACTTTCAATTGTTTTTCATTTTTTTGAGCATACAAACTATGAAAAAAAGTTAAAATCTATATTTTTGAATCTTAAATGCATCCAACACTTTTTCTTTAATGAAAGAAAAAAATAAGTGTTTAGAAAAATGAAAAATGAAATCAAATTCTATCACATTTAGTTCCAAACTGATTGAAACTAGTGCACAGAAATAAAGTGTACCTTTAACATTTCCTTCTCCCTCTGCGCACAGTCAGAACAAAAGGAGGGTACCAGCCCCCCATATGATATCCCCCCTCCCTCCTTCCCTCCCTCCCCTCCTCGTCTTTTCTTCAATTTCTCCTCTGTCTAAATCTCTCTCACTGTGCATCTCTCCATCTTTTTCAATTCAAGTCAGACAGATGCCTCTCCGGAACTTCAGAGCCGTGGAGTGGAAGTGATGAAAGCCACAAGCCGGGTCCCACTGCAAGACCCCGGCTCCTCGTCTGCCAGCACAAACCCCCTCATTTAAGCAGCACATCCTGGAACTGGGGCTGCTTTTTAATTAAAGCCTTGGTGGATTGGGCGAGACTTAGTCGAGGTTGCGAGGGGAAACTTTAAAGTTGCACTTGACAGGTATATTTAAGTTCACCAAGTTTGACCAGATGGAGCATGTATATTGTATAAGTCTTTGAATACGGCGCTGGTGGTGGTGGCGGAGGGGTGGAAAGAAATATATCAAACAAGCAAAAAAGGGGAAAAAAAATCATGAAGGGGGGGAAAAGGAAGAGTAGAAGTGTGGGTGCTAGTTGAGGGATGCGTAGGGAGCCCAGAGCGACTAGCATGGAGCAAGCGGAGCAAAGCCTTCTGGGTAAATCTTGGATGTCTCAGCAAGAAGCATCTCAGGATTTAATCCACAAAGAGCAGCAGTCTTTATCTGGCGTCAGATAAAATAAGACGTTTGAAAGACTTAATTGTTAATATTCATCAATATGTCTAATTATGCGGAGAAAAAGTGAAAAATGCATTAGCAGTTTCTCGGCAGATGACTTGATGTGTCCCTGAGAGAAGACACTTCTAACATGTCTTTTTATGATTCATTAATCCGTCTTCCCTAATCAGAGGGATCACAACGTCGGACAAACAAACACGGCTAAGTCAACTGATCAAAAAGAGCCCAGCATGAAGTATTGAACCGCGCTCCCTCTGCGAAATCAGCTTTGGGAGGCACAAACATTCAGAAGGTTTGCTTTGGAGAAAAACACCCCCCTCCTCCTCGTCCTCCACCTCCTCCTCCCTCTCCTCCTCCCGCTCCTCCTCGTACTCCTGCCATTTGTGAGTGTTCTTCATCCAAAATGAAAGTTTTCTGAGTGTCAGAGCTTCTCAGCAGGAGAAATGTATCTAAAAGATAGCAGGAAGACTGAGGAAGGGAGTGTTAAGTATGTTAACTACCTTTCTCTTATGCACAGTTTGAATTGTACTGGTTTTAGCTGTGTGCATGAAACAACCAGTGTCCACTTATCTGCTCTGAGTGGGGGTGGACTGGAGCGCATACTGTGTGCTCCCTCTAGTGAATAAATTTGGAAATGATGCACTGGACACTTAATTAAAAACTGAGAGTAGTTTTTAAATCAGCAGAAAAAGACTCTTTGCATTTGCTTTGCTCTTGACTAACATAACCTCCATACATTTATTCCCCAAGAAATGTCCACAAATACAACATTTTACTGTATTTTCTTGATATAAAGAATCATTTATAACTTTCAAAAAATTCCTTCAGTCAGAGAAAATCTTAATTCCTTTGAGCCCAGTTGGTCAGCTTAGTTATTTCCACACACCACTCGCTTCTTATTACCCTCTAGCAACAACCCAGCACTTACACTTTGATTTCATCATCATACTGGACCAGAGTAATTGGGAAATTTTAAACTGTTGAGGAAGTAATTCTACCGCCGACATATCCTATAGATGGAATTTCACCAAAACTTAATCCTGAATCTCATCCTCTGTTCCATCATTGAGGTTTTTGTAGTTACCTGTATGTACTTTATTAATTGCACATATCAAACACTAACATCTAGAGACTGTAGGGCACTTCTTTCCGTCAGATGGTCCTTCAGTGAGCGGTTAAGATTTGAAAGCACCGGGCAGCTCTCTTTTGCTTCTGTGAATTAATAATCAAAGAAAAAAAGAGGAAGGAGTGAGGCCTTCAAAAATCAATGGACCCATCAACAAAGCAGCGTGCCCTCCCTCACTTGGGTGACTGAGTGTGTGCATGTACTCATATGTGTGTGTCTGTCCGTGTGCTCATGCATGCCTTTGGCCATATGAGAAACAGCACCTCCATGTTGGGAAAAGCTCTTGCACAAAACCACGCAATCATTCCAGCAGGTGTACATCTAAATCACCGGCAAGAGCAAACTTGAGCGCAGAGACAGAGCTCTCTTTTGGGTTTGCTCCTTCTAAACACCAGTTGTCTCCTCCAATCAGTGTGGTCATGTCTGCATTATTGATACAGCAGGGGCCTGAGGGGCCCAGGCTCAGATGGTGCACACGCTCACAGTTCTCCTGCGTGTCTGGAGAGAGTCTGGTTCTTCTGAGAGCTCAGAGCTAAGCTAGGACAAAACTAGAATTAGGCCTAAAGCTGAAAACCTGAGCCGACTTATTCTGGTTTAACTGGAAATAAATGGTAGCAAGGCCTCTCGTGGGAGAGCTGGCGGTCAGGGATTGTAGCAGAGTGTTTTGGAGAAACACAGGGGAGGAATGAAGAAGAGAGGGAGAGTGTGTTGAATGGAGAACAAGGCGCATCAACAGAGGCAATGTGGAGGGAAGAGGAGTACGTCAACGGCTACAGGAATGTCCAAACCTTTTAAACTTTTCAGTAGTTCCTTATTTAAAATATGTGGGCAGTACTGTATATGTGTACTGTACATAAAGTTCAAAATGTATTTTGAAAAAGGTTGTATTCCCTCATGATACAATCATGTAGACATTAATAATAAGGCGCAAATGACTTAAGAATCACTTCACCTTGATGTAGATATTGACTGAAAATTAATTGGCAAATACTTTGGGGGCAGGTAAATTGTTAAATTCACTTTAAAAGTGAAAAATGCAAAACATCTTCTGGTTTCTGCTTCTCAAATTAAAGAATCGGTTGCTTTTCTTTACATTATGTGATATCATTTTGAAGACGCCAACTGAATATCTTAGAGTTTTATGCACATTTTCTAAACTGAGTAATTTGTTGATTAAACATGAAAAAAATAGCCTATTTAAGATAACATTCAAAGTTGCCTTTTACTTTATTTTACCAGAAAGAGGATGCCACATTTTTATCTGTTTTGTAATCCTCTGACAGAGTACAAGCCAGTGTGACGTTCTGAAAAGACAGAAATAACCTTGTAAAAGTCATGAAATAAACGCAGCAAATATAACATAAGTAATGCCTTACTAACATCTCTTCAGGAATTACTTCAATTATTTTTCTCCAAATGGACTTTTAAAAAAACAACAGGATTTTTCTGTTCTTTTCAAGAACTTCCAGCTTTCCACCGAGCGTTTCACTGCAGCTCTGCTCTGTGAAACACACCAGTAGTGAGTAGCATAAGTTATGGGTTGAATGCAGTTACACTATGACGTTTTGTTATGGTGAAGAGAAATACACTGTTTCTTAAATGATAATAGATTTAATGAGATGGACTGTAATTGACTCAAATACACTGGCTGGGGTCAAAGCTGATGTTGCGTTCACTGGCTTCTTCTCCTCTAATCAATTGCCCCAAATTAAATCAAGTGTCACATTCCATTATGAATCATGTCCGAGCAGAAAGAGAAACAACAACAGGGTCACTTACTAAATATGGATATGGATAAGTGTGTACAAACCAGTGTCCAATAATACTGATATGACACTTGATATTAGAAAATGTACACTCCTGCAACACATAATAACACATGAGGATAATCTCAGTATAGAACGGTAGGTTGATGTCAGTCTATTTATTATTAAATGAAATAAAAGCTACAACATTTCTGCAACATAGCTTCATACAACAAATGCGCTTTTTCCAGAAAGGTAATTCTATTTAAAAAAAGAGTCTTTCATATATAATAAGCATTTCTTTAATCACTTTGATATACTCTTACTACCTTTAACGAGTCAAAATCAGAACTTGCTTTTTGATATAAAAGATCTAGTTAGATGACCACAACACCGTGTTCAAGAAGGCTAGGTTTGGGTTTTAATATTTAAAGTTACGGAGGCGATATTTATTCACATCTGTCATAAAGGAGCTGGGAATGTGGTTTACCTTGATGTGTTTTGATTTATTCTACAGGCCCTGAGGTTATCCCCGTGAATTAGAGAGCATCAATAAGGAAAGAGCATCTCCCCTATCCCAAAAGTGATAATTACCAACATCACTATTGATCCGACTATTGATGCATTGCTAATTGTTTCTTGCAGTTATTTATTTAATTCCATCTCAGGCTGTGTGAGTGTGTTGACCTTGTGCAGCAGGAAATATAAGGCTTGTTCAGGAGAGGAAAAACACACATTAAGATTCCACTTTAAAGCCTAAAACAGCCAGAACTTTTTCCCCCCCTTTTCCATCTGATGGAGAGTACTCGGTTATGATCTGTTCATGAGGATGAAGAGCACGTGCAGAATTGCAATTTCAAACATCAGGTTTAGTTTTTACTCCACTGCAGCCTTGAGGAGTGATGTTCTTGAAAATCTCCACAGACGTTACTGAGAGTTCAATAAAGCGTCATATTGATCAATTACACCACTACATTATCTAGAATATAGAATAATAATGAAGATTATTTATCATTAGGGACGTATTGGATTTAACACATCAAAAATGAACTCATGTCTCAAATTAGTTTCCCTGCACATCAACTCAAGGTCTAACTTTTTATGAGTCTGAAATCATAGTTGGGATAAATTGTGAAAGGCATTTGGAGAAGGTTCTAAATTTAACATTGGATTGAGCAAAGTTTGTTTGTGGAAAAAAAAACTGTAGCACAGGGAAAAAAAGCTATATGCTTGCATGGTATGTATGATTACAGAACTAACAGCAACTGAAATAGCTTGAAATACTGCATTTTCAAAGAAATATAAAGCAGATTTAAGAGTAAAACAAGACAAATGAAACTTATAAAACTTATAAAAGTGTGACTGCAGCACCTTAAGAATAACCTTAGTGATCTGACTGATATGTCAAGATGATTGCATCATCTTTGAATTGCCAAGATAACGCCCTGTTATCCAGTTTTTTGTCCGCAAATTACTGAAGATGTCAAGAAACTAAACATCCAAAGTGACTTGTAAGAGAGTATTGTTTCAAAATATTAAATTATGACGAGGTCAAAACCTTAGAAATAAAAAAGAGACTATTTATTTTGCTTGATTATTAAGCTAAATGTGTGTAGCAGGGCATAAGCCTGACAGCAGAGTGGACATTTCACTGACTGCGAGTCAGACTACAGGTGCTTTTGGACACACACAGCACAGAAGTCACACCACGGCCAAGCGCTGCATGTGTGTGCGTGCATGTGCAAGCCCGTGTGTGCATGCGTGTCATCCATAGTTGTCCAGGGAGACAGTTGGCCTTTGCCAGGACATCTGCTACCTGTCACAACACTTTGTGTGTGTGTGTGTGTGAGCTCTTCATTTGGCGTGCCCTGCCAGGTTCTGCCCACCCATCAGGTACCTGGTTAGACCTTTAGTCGGAGCTGTAACAGAACATCAGCGAGGGCCATGTAGGTGTCGAATGTGAGGCCTGTGTCAGGCTTGTGTCCCAGCATGGCAGTGGGAAGTCCTTGAAGAGGAAGAGGAGGGCGCTCTCTCTGCTCGTCACAGGTTGGGGGATTTGGATTCTGTCCAAGAGAGAGGAGGTAGAGTGAGAGTCAAAACGACATCGCTGGTCTCAGGATGAGTCTGCCTGACTGGTGACCTCAGAACCTTCAACACACATCACCCATGGCTGAATCTCATCTGATAAAATATTATTTTGACACACAGTTAGTGATGGGTTATGGCTTTTTTTTCCACACATGCACATATTTACAATGGATGTCAGGGGTTGATGATTTGAAGATAATTACAGTGTATTTATTTTCTCCCTGCTCTTCCCTCTGTGTCTCCCTCCAACTCCCGCCCCTCCAGATTGTGAAGCCAAGCCTCTAGCAGTGTAGTGCTGAAGGTGTGTTTGTGCTGTTATGCCCTCTGGCTTGGCTGCCAGCTTACTCCCACTGATCTGAGCCAGAAGGCAGACTGCCGAGGAATACCGATCACCTTGCCCAGACCGAATCCTTTGAGCTCTCTCTGGCATCTTTCCCCCTTCTGCCAGTTTCCTCCTCTGCTCCTCTCTTCCCCCTTCTGAAGTTGACAACAAAGACATCCTCGGGGTCCTCCTTGATGTGAGACCCACTCTTGATCTTTTTTCCCTATGTTTTTGTACCTTATAGTTGCACTACTTTCATATTCCGCTAGCACAATATTTACACACCAGAAGACAAAGAAACAGGGGTCTTTTCATGTAGGAGCCCCTGCCAACATGTTAATCACCTGAAGACCTGTAGTGGTCATGTTGGCCCAGGCAGAGGCGGGACATTAGTCAGAGAGTTCTGCACCTCATTGGCTATTTGACCAGAGCCTGAAGACATTTCCAGACTGTCTGTCTGTCCCACTATCTATCTATCTATCTATCTATCTATCTATCTATCTATCTATCTATCTATCTATCTATCTATCCATCTATCTATCTATCTATCTATCTGTCTATCTGTCTGTCTGTCTGTCTGTCTGTCTGTCTATCTATCTATCTATCTATCTATCTATCTATCTATCTATCTATCTATCTATCTATCTATCTATCTATCTATCCAATAAGACCCACTCCTCCACATACATCCTCCTGCCTCCCCTCTCCTTACCCCACCCCGCCCCTCAAGCCCCCGCAACACCCCCACCAACCCCACCCCTCAACCCCCTGCCTCCATGAAGAGAAATCTCTGAAGAGCTAATTAGTGGTGGAATGGAGTCCAGGAACAGCCAACGGAGCTGAAGAAGGGAGATTGGCGCTGGTGCTTGCTTTATCGGTCAGGGCCTGACAGAGGGGTGACAGTGAGTGGAGGCAAACCACTGGCTCACAACTGACAGAGACAATAAAGTGAGCCTCTGAGCCGGAGAGAAAGAGAGTGACAGACAGGCAGGCAAAGCAGAAAAAAGTAGGCTTTTGGGGGCTGTCCTGCGGCCGAATCCGGCTGCACAATCCCAGACAAGCACCCCCCTGTCCCTGCCAAAACATTGTGCTGGTTGACCATCCCTTCTGATGTTATATTTGGCCACATTTTGGACTAGATTCTATTTCAAAACACTTGAAGCTACATGCCAAAGCAACAGGGTTGTGTAAATGCTACTGGCTGCATCATTAAATATATGTTGAAAAAACCTGCTGTATGTAATCTATCCAAGATAAATATCTTGAATGCTGTGGAGAAAAAGCACAACATTTAATATAAGTACATTTTTATGATCTAATTCTGACAAAAAAAAAAATCAGCAAAAGTATTTTACCACAACTGGAGTTTGATGTTTAATGTTTTTTAATTTTTTATATGTTTTTTTCACATGAGTATGATTTTAGTACTGTCATGGTAATGGTTTTAATTGGTTTTACACTTTTCAGTTAATTATCCTCATGAGCAAAGTAGGAATGTTGGGGCTGAAGCAATTATTCTGGCATTGTTTTGTGTTTTATTAGTATATTAATAAGGTGAATGCAAATTAAAACATTATTTCAACAAATGTTTGGTTGTTTCTGTTTAATATTTCTGTACTGCAGTTGTTTTTATTGGTATCATTAATATAGTAGGCTGGTTTCATTGAAATTAGTTGAATTGTATACGAATTTGCACCAACACAGGCCCAATAAGAGCTTTAACTCGCTATATGAGAAAATAATGGCATCAAGTCTTTTTTGAAACATGTCAAGTCAGTGTCTCCAAATATCCATATAACTACATTCTGTGATACCTTTTGTTTTCTCACCTAGGCTGGATTCATTTTCAACCATATCAACAGCTATTAAACAAGAAGTAGAAGAAGACAAAAGAAAGAAGTTTGAAGAAGTAGCAATCAAGAAATGACTCATTGCCTGTCGCATTATCTGTTAAGACAGATTCATATCAGTTTTGACTCTTTGGGACAGGGACTGGGTTTTTGAAGTGTTATTATGACTTCCATTCAGTACTGTCCAGTAGCGTTTCATCAAGTATGGGGCCGTAGACAGAAAAATAGTCCGTGTGGAAAGCAAAAGGTGGCCATAATGCAAATCTGTTCCACCATCGGATGTAAGTTTTGCTTTCTGTGTTTAAACTCTTCAGACAGACTTCTATATACAAGTGAACCAGTAAACATCCGGGTTGTAAACGTCATCTCCAAAATGGAACATAATTCTCCTTTCTCAAGTTGCTCGTCGGACTTCATTCATGCCGAGCGCAGGTGTAATGCAGCCGAATGCAGCCTACCTTACCTCTGGCCACTCGGAACACGCTTCAATATTTTAATATTTCACTTTATTTGTTATTCGACTAGCTGTTTATTTCCCCCTCAACTTTTGTCATATAGAGTTTGTTTATAAATTCATCACAGTACTGATATCAATAATTACAATACAGTTAATTAAAAAAATGTTTACTCCCCGCCCTAAAAAACATATAAAGGCCCCAAAAATTGGCACTCACTTGATGTAGTCAGACGACAAGCGATGGATTTCCTAAGTCACTGAAGTAAAACATGGACTTTTTGGGGAAAGTAATGTGTCACCAATACTATGCTGCAGGCGAGCAATGGGACTACAGATTGCGCAACATTCACCCTTGACTTTTTCTCCCTGCGCAGAGAAGGTACAGTAAACACGCATGTTTGATGTTACTTCGGTGTTATTAAACAAGCTGACACCGAAAGCAGTTTGCATCACTACATTTTGTTCTAGTTGCACAAATTACAGCAAGTGTTTGGTTGAGTGAGATAGGTGGTATTGGTACAAACAAATACTTGACACGTTGCCCGCATACTTCAGATATCTAATGTTGAGGGGCATGCGGTGTTATCCAAAGAGTGTATACCAGGGGTGTAACGATTCGATTCGTATCACGATTCGTGGTTGCCGATTCGATTCAAGGACGACATCGGTTCATGTAGATCAGTGGTGTCCAAACAGGGCACATTTGATGTTGTCAGAATACCCCAGGGCCAGTGGCTCCTACTGAGACTTAGTAATCCATAAAAGTTATATATGAACTCTATTTAAAGGCACTATGAGGAGTTTTTAACTGGCTGAGAAACAGACTGAAACTGATACTGATGCCTCTTTATGACCCTCAAAAGCAAACAAAACCATCTACAACAACACTGATACCTTCTCTGTTGTCATTTTAATGCCTGACACTGATCTGAGGGGGTAGGTGTCAGAACTGATGATTGACATCTCGCTTTAGAAACACCCTTTTTTGGCTGTTTTCATTGCAAATAATCACATTGTGCGATAAATGTAAATGTTAAAAGACAACAGGATGAGGTTATTGTCTGAAGACACTTATTTTGCATGTACAGGACAAGAGATAAGAGGTATCACTTTGTCCACAAGGGGGCACCAGAATCGATACAAGCTAAAAGTTCCTCACAGCAGCATTAATAACATTTTTTTTCTCAATAAATCAGTAACTAGGTAGTCCTCAGTTCTCCACCAGCCATATAAACATTGGCAAACTTTATCTTCTTCTGGAGGAAAATGTTTTTCATTAGGGTCCGGCAATGTGGGAAAAATATTGTCTCATTATTTTTCGATGGCAGGATCACGATCTGGATTTCTTCACACTTCTTTTTAAGACTTTTCTGACCAGCAGACAACATTTTTAGAACAAAATAATTCTGTTTGAACGTTTTTTCTGCACTGAATTTTGCCTTTTCTGCAAAATTTCATAATTTTGATCTTGTCTTGTTTCCTCTTTTGTGTCTTCATCAAGAGCATTTTCACATCATGTTAAAAACATTCATTTGAAAGCCTGTCAACTTTAAGAGTTCTTGTGTTTCTTCTTTATTGCCGTCTTGCAGAATTCCCAGTGCTGATGATTCAGAATGTTATTAATTTCTTTGCTATAAATAACACGTTTTAAGATGGAAGCTTGGGGCCATCAATAAATGGACCATGGGCGTGATTGGCTTCAGGCCGAACTTTGGACATGCCTGATGTAGATATAGAACGATACGATCCGAAACGATTCAGTGACTTGAAATCGATTCAGTAACTTTTTAGCCAAATATTCAATCAGTTTGACTGTGCGATAAATACCTTGATACTGGACAGTCCTCCTGTTGTTTCTTGTAAGGGAATCAGATATAAATTAATTATGGACATAAACAAACAAGTGAACAACAATTAATTGAAAATGCACATTTTATTTGAATGAAGTGCAACCAACACTTCAGGTTGAATTAACACGTCAACCTTTTCTGCTTTCATTTCAACATTCAATATATTTTCAATAAAAGCACAGTAAGTGCAACCAACATTTCAACATTTAACTGCTAGTTCTGCTTTTGTTCGTCAAAATAAAAACAATAACAATAACAATATACTTTTTAAAGGAATTATTTTCCAGAAAAGCAGTCTGAAATTAATTGACATTGGTAACTAAACTATTTAGGGTTGTGTTTTGTTAGCTTGTGAAAGGGGAACTAACTATGTAGCTACCTTCATTAACAAGTAATGACGTCTTCAGTTAAATTTCACAAAATACTTCATTGACAAGTTTATGCTAACATTCCTCAGATTTGGTAATGGTGACTTGAGGGAGCTAGCAGTGTCAAACATAGAATATATTATGAATAGTATGATATTTTTTAGCACCCTTTTCAGTTAATTATTAAAATGTGTCAATATTAGACATGAAAAGGTTATTGTTTTGCTAAAGTTTTGATAATTTGGGAGCCAAAAAATAAGGTTACAAAGCTTTACAGTGATACATTTTTGATAATAACATAATTGAGAAAACAACTAATATATTTTTGCATTTGAAAATTGAACACATTTAGTTTCAAAATCAGGGTAAACTGAATATATAATGAGCAATGTGTACTAACTTAGTTGATGAACTCAACTTCTTGTTATTGCCTTTTGCTGCTCTTTATTTGAAACCACACTGAACAGGTTGTGGTGTTTGCCAGTGAGATTAATGACATGCTGTACCGTACTTGCTTCCTTTCAAGTTTGCCTCATACTGCTGTTGCCAGAACAAAGCAAAGTGTAAATGAAGTCACTCAAACCTTGTTTTAAGGCATATAAACTGTCAAAAAACTGTGATGTTACTGATGTAAATGAACGTTTTTGTTAAACAGACAAAAAAGGATGAAGAAGTTCTCCTTGGACCCGCAGTGGGGCGTATGTGTCCTTCATCATCCCCTATCTATTCAAGCTACCTGCATCTCCTCTCGGGGTTAACCTCTTCCTACTCGTGAGTACCAAAACATTAAATGTGAAACTTAATTTGTCTATGGACATGAGCAAAGACATTTTAACATGTCACATCTGGACAATAATTTGGCGTTTTGGCTTACTGTAACTGTGTGTTTATAGCATAGGCTTGGATTTATAAGGGTTGTACAGATAAATATTTGTAAACTCTAGTAGCTTCCGCTAACCTGCTCTATTAATGAATGAATTAATGAATGAAAACAGGGTTTTTACAGCTATTTTTAATTCCTACATGAGCTCCCTGTTTGTTCCTGCTAGATTAAAGCAGGAATGGTTTAAGAGGTAGAAAGTGTACAACATCAAAACAACTGATTGTAACAATGTTTGCTCCACTATACCTTGACCAACAAAGCTTGAGAGTGAAGACGGGTCAGAGAGGTGGCATTACACTTTTATAGAAATCATTTATTTATCTAGTGAAGTAAATCCAATCAGAATGCCTGCGAGCTACCCAGATAGCAAACAGGGA